>NC_139963.1:23824219-23848639 GCF_963993115.1 Abramis brama | reverse complement strand
TTAAGAAATACTAACGTTGCTGTAGCCTAACGTTATATTTGTGTGTGTGTGTGTGTGTACTGTGGGGCTTTTTAATCTATGGTGCTGTTAACGTTACCGTGGTCAATAACGTTAATGGAAATTGATATTAATTGGCTAACGTTAATTAATTAATCACAGAAAGCTGCAATGACTGCATATTATGTTATATTAACATTATAAAAAGTTGTTATGGTCGATGGGAAGTAACTTGATGATGATGATGATGATAATATGCGCGAATTTCGATCCTGAAATATCGATAGGCCTAAACGTTACTGATGTTGTATCTATTCTAATCTAAAGGATCTATCCACACATACAAAATATCGATCCTAAGGTGTTTTTTTAAAAACCAGTAATTTTATTTATTTAGCACGAATTTATTTTATTTAGAAAGTATGCATTAAATTGATTAAACGTGACAGTAAAGGCTTTTACATTGTTACACAAATATATATATTTCATGTAAATGCTGTCCTAATAATTATGATGCTGAAAATTCAGCTTTGATCACAGGAATAAATTACATTTTAACATATTCAAATGGAAAACAGATCGCCTGTTTTAAATTGCAATAATATTTTACAATATTTGTTTTTACAAATATTTACTGTATTTTTTATCAAATAAATGCAGCCTTTTATTTTGATTGATCGTTAAAGTTCAAATGGATTGTGTTATGTTCTGTAATTGTTGTTAATAAATCTGTCAGAAGAAAATGTGCAAAAGTTTTACCTATTGGGTACAACAGTGGCAGTCCTTTAAAAATTAACAATGGTTTTACTACTTTATACTACTTTATAATATGACAAATCCATGAAGCCTTGCTGCAAGAGAATTAACTATGTTTTTGTTCCCCTTTGTCCAACAGCTCCTGTTTTTACCCACCATCCTTCCCTGTTACCGCCACCTGTATCTCTTTATAAGAAAACCAACGGCTCTTTTAAGAGCCACTCCTATACTCCTCTTACTACCTCTCTCTCTCACACACTTTCTCTATTTCTAATTCACTCACTCACTCTCTCTCTCTCTCTCTCTCTCTCAATTTCTTTCTTCTAAAGCTTCACTGTCTTGAAGTAAGTATTGTTACTCTATTCTTTATTTTTCTTTCACATTACTCTCTCTCTCACTGTCCAAAACATTTTTAGAAATGTAGTTTTATATAGTCTATACTCTGTCCTCAATTCTTTTTGTCTGACCGTGTTTTTATCTTCCTTTCCAGTATAGTATCTTTGAAATGGCTGCTCAGCAAGACAGAGGGAGAGCAGATGATGCTATTTTCATTGCAGACATGCTTCTTGCTCAAACCAAAGTAAGTGTTTTTTTTTGAGACAGTGATCTTCCAGTATTGGTAATAATACTAAAGAGTGGGAATTGGAGTGCAAAATTTGAATGAACTGCTCAAGAGTTGGCTGTATTTCAGTGTTATCATACTATGCTCACTTTCTGTCATGCAAGGCAAAGGAAGCAACGGGCAAAGCAACATCTGCTAAAGGCAGTAAATTTAATGTCCGATGGGTGGAGAGAGATGCTGAAGGACGTCCACTGCTAAAAAGAAGCAGAAGTGGAGAGACACGAAAACGTGCTTCAGCTACAGGTAATCCATGTCTTCCAGGATTTTTTGTGATTACCCACCCAATCTTTCTTAACTAAATATAACTTGTGCCCATTGTATACAGAATTTAGCTTGCTATTTGTTAGGTAACATAAATATGGTTTTGTGTCACTTTTGAAACATAGACCACCAAACTGTGGGGCTTCCAGTGCACAGCTTTTTCCTTTATTTTTTTCCATGGTAAAACTTAGGATTTCTGTTTCCGGTTTTTAATAATTTTCCTTTGAATACTGTATGTTAAACTGTGCCATCAGAAACACAACATGGTGATGGATGTGTTACTTATGTTATTGACTTCACTGTAATGCTAAGCAATTCCAAAGAAATTAAGTGGAAGTGAAGCAATCAGTGTCAGGTTCAAGCTGCTAACAGTTCAAGATTATGTCCAGATAATGAGGGAAAAAAACTTTTAGAGATTAATGGAATTGTCAGACATGTCAATTAGCCTATTATAGCCTTAAGTCACTAATGAACACTGTATTATATGCTTGTAAGACATGAAAATTGTTATCTCGTTCCTTTCTACCAATCTTTTCAGTTGATTCCGTTGTTGGCAGTGAGGGCACTACTCCTTTTGAGTCATCTGAGGAGGTTCCCACAGTTACCCAATCAAACTGCTCTCAACACTCATTTGGTAAGATGACACCTGACCTTACTGTAATTAAGCAAGTTAGCAATAAGCATGAAAGGAATGATTATTTTCTTATTTCTGTCTTTTAGACAGTGAGATGCAGAAACTGCAGGACATTCTGACCTCAGGAGATGTTCAAGGCACCAGCAAGTGTCCTTCAACATCCACATCATGGTGCTTGCGCCAATCTGTAGCCCAAGATGAGTGGCGGAAAGCAAGGTCCCATCACATCAACTGCTTGCTGTCCTGCAATGTGGCTCCAGAAAATAACTGCAGCCACTGCACATCTCCTGCCGTCATTCGCTGCAGAGACTGCATGCCCCAAGAGTGGCTGTGTATGGATTGTGACATATACGTACACAAAAAACTCACCCTCCATAACAGGGAGTCCTGCATTGAGGGAATTTACAAGCCCATTGAGCCAACAGTGTGCTGTGTACAAAAAGATGGCAAATATACACTGGTCAATCAAGGTAGTGTTCTGAACCTTTTTGGTAAAGTGATTAAAGTTTTATTCTATTTAATTTTTTTACTTTTATTATCTTAATTGGACATATTTTTAATGCTTTCTCACTAATTATTTCACTTCTCTTTTCAGTATGTTTATTGCCTACAGTGAGACCTGTCCAGTTATGTACTTGCGACCCTTCAAACGTCACAGAATCAGCTGGCAGAGCAATCATTTTGGTTTGCATAAATGGTATGAATTATGGTTTATATTTTTATTTATTCTTGTCCCTTTGTGTGTTACAATGTTCTACTTTTTGATTTTAGGTCGGTATGATTTGCACTTGCCAAACTTGCTGTGCAGATTATGTCTGGCACATTGGACACCTGACATGAGCGACCTAATAAGCAGTGGGTATTGGCCGGCATCTGTGAATGCTGACACGCTGTTTTCGGTAGATGTCTTCAGTTCATTTGAAGAAATGAAAACTGTTGCACCAGGATTATCGAGACAAGGTTTTTTGCGGATGTTGGAGAGGAGGACCTGTCTCTTTGGAAGGGTAAGATCAGTGTAGATCAAAGTTGCCTCAAGTAGAGATGAGAGAATATTAGTGTAGCTATTTCATTTTACTCTTTACTAATCAAATGTACAGGCTGGGAAAATACATGGAGACGTATTCCAAAGAAGCTTCATGGAATACACATTCTGCCAGTACGAGTGTGAAAAAATGGCCAGTGTAGAGCACTTCACCTGCCCGGCATGTACACCCAACATGCTTGCTCTTTGTGCAGATGGCAACAGAAAAGTGTACCGATTTCGGCAGTCAAAAGGGTTAGTTGTTTTACACTTGTAGTTGTTTTACTTCATGTAAAATTATTAGGGCTGTGAAAAGATTAATCGCGATTAATCTTTTCACAGCCCTAAAAATTATCAGAACATATAATGTCTGACACTGAACATATATTTTTTTCTTATTCTATCAAGGTCAGAGGAACCCTATTTTGATGGCACCTTCATTGCCAAGGACACTGATGTACACCATTTTGTTGACGAGATCAGGAGTAAAATGAAAAGTGTTAGTAAAATATGTAGTTTTTTGCACCTTTGATTTATATCCAAAATTTGCAATGTATGATTGTTGTTTTATTAAATAGATAATGTATCCCTAGTTGGTGTAAGCTTATATAATACACTTAGTTTGTTACTAGCACTTTGAGCATGATGCACTCTTTCAAGCAATCTTGTGTTGAGGTTTAAATTAGATATGGTAGGTGTGGTGGCATCCAAAGTGGCTAGTTTAGTCATTAATTATGTAATAGCAGATCTCTGCAAGAGATAGTGACTATGCATGCAGTTTGTCATGCGACTATCTCTGTCATGCGACTATACTAGTGACTATCTCTGCAGTTTGTAGAGTAGAGAAAGTAGAAGATGCATTTTCTGAAGCTCCTCTTTAGTAGTAGTTTGAAAGTAAACCTTTATTGTCACCGATCATTATAAAGATGCCAGTTGGTGTGATGTAACCTGACTCATCCTGATGGATGAAGTAACTAGTTAGAAAAAATAGCAACTTTCAGTTTTAACCAGAATTATTGTGTCGCAGACTGCCGGCAAAGGGATCTGTGGAGCCAGTCAGTGGTCTGCTGCACGTGAAACGGCCAGAAGAGCAAGTAAACTGGATGAAGAGGGCCTTGAGGTGGTTGTTTGCAGACATGGAGTGCTACTCAAGGCTCTTAACATGTACAGGGGGGAAATATTTGCTTATCCGCTGTACCTGCAGAAGGAGCTCCAAGCAGCCACAAACGGACAGTTCTATTGCACAGATATTGCTTGCAAGTATTGGCCTTACCTTGAGAAGTTGGCAGTCTCCATGTTGGAACTCAGACCTTTACTGCAGATGAGACCATTCCTTTCTGTCATGCATGCCAAGGCTCATTCAACCAAGTGTGAGGTACTGCATATTCTTTATCTTACCATTAAAAAAAATAAATAATAATAATTACTTATATAATACACTGTATATGACTATAATTTAAGTGCCATGCTGATTTGTAAGATAATCTGGAGTGGCAAAAATCAGGAAGGTGCTGGCACAACTGCAGGGGAGGAGGTCGAAATGGTCAACAGCTACCTGTCTCGTTGTGCCCTCACAACCAAGTACATGACAAAATCTGGTAATTATTGCTGATTTATATTATTTTAGGAAACCTGTCTTTTTATTCTAACTGTCTAATACTTCGTACTGAGATTACAAATATTATATAACATAGCAAATATACAGCTGTAAATATTCTAATATAGTACATTAATAAAACTGCATTACATCTCTCTTAAATTAAAAATAAATTGTCAATGCGTGGATGAACTGCAATACCATGAGCATTAATGGTTCTTTCCTCCATCACATCATTCTGTTGTTTAAAGCCAGGAATGACATGCTAACTGTCCATGCTATTGGGTGGAACCGACGGAAGTGGGAAGGCCTTCATCTTGCACTATCCAGCAGATACATCAAGGTATTATGTTATGTCTGAGTTATGTATACTAAGCCTTTCATGACTTTCCTCACTTTTTAAGATTGGAAAGTCAAAAATCTTTTTTTTTACACCAGACTTTGAAAAAGGCTGAGGCTGAGTCTCAGAAACTGGAGGATTTGAGCAGTGAACTGGGGTGTCCTGAGAACATCGTGCATCAGTGGGTACATGATGTCAGACAATGGGCTACTGATGGTACAGTATTTTATGGACATTCTTCTAAGTAGTTTACTAATACTGCAATTGTATAAGTGAGAATCTTTGCCATGCATAAGGATTAAGTAAGGGGGCGTTGTCCTGTTTTTGTTTGCTATAAACTTGTGGGCTTGTAAACTCCTTTGACACTGTTAACAGTGATGTGATTTGGGGCTCTAAATGAACTTGAACTTGAACTTGAAAGACATCATAATAAAATTGTATTATTGTTGTTGCTTTAAGATTCTGTAGGTACCAGATGTGATGACCAACATAACCTTCAGAAATCAATTGAACAAATGTTTCTTGGTGTTCATCAAAAAAAAGCCAGCCTTTATAATCACACTGGTATGTTGAAAACTCATCTAATATTTGTGTCTTTTTTATTACTTGCAGATGTCTTATGTGGATTGTTTTTGTATTATAGTGTTTTTAGGTCCTTAATTTTAAAATGTCTTCTTTTTAATTTTACAGATATTAGGCCTATTATTATGCCTTTTAAGTCATTTGATTTTTTTTTTTCATTTTGATGTATTAATTCTTAAGTCAGTTATAAGTATTTCATGTAACTTTCTGATATCTGTATACATATGCTTGTGCATCATGTTTTCTGTGTTTTTAAAAAAATTTAGACAGCAACAAAATTCGACACTTGCGTCGAAGAAAATTGTGGGAAGAGAAGAGAAAACTCCTGCAAACAATCAAGCTCTACAATGAGCAGGTGCCAGATGAGGAACGCATCGTTGAGGAGAAGGTGGAGAGCGGTTTCTCCGTGGGGGGAGACAGTCTAATATGGCCGTGGGAAGTGCACAGCAGTGGTAAGTAGCAATTTCTCTCTAAGTGTGTGTGTGTGTGTGTGTGTCTGTGAGTTTGTTTTCATGACAACTGAGGACATTTTTATGATAACACACTTGCAAATGAGGACACTCGGGAAAATAGGTGATATATGAGGACATTTTGGGTGTCCTCATTTTTCAAATGGCTTTAAAAACATACTAAGCAGTGTTTTTTTTTAATGTAAAAATGCAGAATGTTTCCTGTGATGGGTAGGTTTAGGGATAGGGGCAGTGTAAGGGGATAGAATATACAGTTTGTACAGTATAAAAACCATTACGCCTATGGAATGTCCTCACAAATCACATAAACATGGCTGTGTGTGTGTGTCTGTGTGTGTGTCTGTGTGTGTGTCTGTGTGTGTGTGTGTGTGTGTGTGTGTGTCTGTCTGTGTGTGTCTGTCTGTGTGATTAAGCAAACTAATGATATGTTGAATATGCTACTGTAAACATATGCCATGTTTTATCTGATTAAATTTCTATTTCATTTTTGCACTCTGCACCAGTATATGGGATGTTCATACACTACTTGGGTTTTGCCTGCTGTTTAGACTGTACAGGTCAAATTTGTATTGAAGGGATGTTATTTGTGTGACTTCAGAATCCAGCAACATCCTCACCAAGAAGAAGATTTTTGATGTGTTCATGTCAAAAGTGCGGCTTCAAGAGGAAAAGATCATTGTGATGAGGGAGATGAGACAGCACTGCACCTATCTCAGAGAGCTGGCTAGAAACATTAGGACAATGATATCAGAAATGTCTTCTTGCAGAAACAGTGGTAAGAAGCTAACTTTTATTACATTCTTGCTGTAATGCTTTTGTGGATCCTATAACCTCACTCATTTTGAGATCCTCAAGTGTTACATTATGGATTCCTTGTGGCTGGATCTAAATGGTTTGTAGTTCTTTAGTAAAGTCAGTTAATGAATAGCTCAACAACAATGGAAGTATTGTCATACCTCGCTTTTAATTTTTCCTTCTAGGCAGTTTAAGTGAAGAGGGTCATCGCGGGCTCTTGTGTCTTCTTCAGAAAAGGCTTGCAGATGTAGAGGAGAAGTTCCAAGTCGTATGCTCAAGTTACAGCCTGGCTTTAGGACCAAATGCTGCTTCTCTGCTGGAGGATGGGCCCGAGGAGATACCAGAGGACCATGAAGAAGTTGATTTTGAGAGTTCAGATGACAGTGATTTTGAAGCAGTGTAAATGAGTGCTTCTTAAAGGGATACTCCACTTTTTTTGGAAATAGGCTCATTTTACAAAAATTAATTTTTGTTAAAAATTAATCTATGCTAAGCTAAACATAGATCATTGAATCGGACAAGACCATTAGCATCTCTTAGTACACGATGTAACTACAGAAGGGTCAAGTTTTAAATAGGAAAAATATCGAAACTCTTTGGTCATTTTTTTGAGAGAGATGCTAATGGTCCTGTCTGATTCAATGATCTATGCTAAGCTATGCTAAAAGTGGTACCGCCAGACCCGGAGTTCGGCTGAATGGATTCGAAAACGGTAAAACTCAACTGTTTAACTCTGGGGGAGTTGTAAAATGAGCCTATTTCCAAAAAAAGTGGAGTATCCCTTTAACTGGTCGGATGCATTTAGACTGCATGTCAATTATGACTGGACTGCAGGTGTGTTTCAAGAAAAACAAAAAACTTTTTGAAGTGTAATGAATGTCTAATACAGTGCTTTTATTTTGGGCTATTGTTACCTCAGTTCACAAACAGCAGGTCGGTTTTTAAATTTCACCTCCGATGTTACATGGACTATTTCTACTGTCAACTGTGGTGCTAGAGCTTGCGAATGACTCCAGCCTCTTACAATGGTGACTTCCCCAAGCTTTGCCCATCTCATCTTGTCAACATAATGACCTTTACTGTACAAAAATGTTACACTTAAATTGATGTAATAGTTTGATTGTTTTATTCACAGTGATAAAAAATAAATAATAATAATACTTTTGGAATGAACCATTTACTGTACATGTCACTACATTAAATACTTTCCAGAAATGACTGATCAATACCCATAGTAGTATTTCCTGTTGTTATTGCTGCTGATCTTGCCAACAAAAGAAACTAATTTGCCATGGCATTACTTCAGGTAACTATAAAACGATGTTGTACATGGATGCAAACTAGTTCATGCTGAGCTGTTGTTTTGATTTTTTAAAAATAAGATGTTAAATTACTGATTTTTCATTTTTATCTTAACATTGTATGCCAGTTGTACACAGGGTATATTACACAGGGTGTGTAATCGCACAAAATAAAATTTTCACATGCTAATTGTCAAGTAGGCATACAGTTATGTGTTGTATTAATTAATTAGTAAATTATAGCCATAAATAAGATAAGTTATTCATTATCCTGCTGCATAACTTCACTCTGGATACAAGAATTAACACTAGACAACATGTAAATATCAGCTTACAATTATAGGCTATTTGCTTTAATTCATGTCTACCATTTTTTACTCGCATATATTTATGTATGAATGTCCTTGTGGTCTTTGTATCACATATCACTTTGTTCTTTACATGGGAGAAAAAAAAAAGTGCTATGTAAATAGTGTTATTTTTTATCATTATTTTCTGTATAAAAACATTAGTTTAAAATATTTAACCTTAAGAAAACGAATAGAATAGGTTCATTGGAGACTCTACAATTGCTCTAGGTGTGAATGGGAGTGTGAGTGGTTGTGTGATGGACTGGCGACCAGTCCAGAGTGTAGCCTACCCTGCCTCTCCAAAATGTCAACGAAAACGCCCCTAGCATCTAGTGCCTGGATTTCAACATGAAAACACAAATTTTAATAAAGGATGACATATTTTTAAATTATTTGTTGGCAATATCAGTTCATATTTCTTTCCCTAACACTTTTTTTTTTACTTCCGTTTCTGTGGTCAGGCTACGCGCCTGCGCAATCACGGTTACCTTAGCAACTAGTATGAATCTCCCAAACAAGCAATTTTAGCCAATAATAATAACCTTAAGAAGATGTTTTTTTGTCTGAATTAATACAACACGTATTATGCTTTTGCAGTAGCATGTCTGTTAGGAATTTACTTTATACTATAGTTCTTTTTGAAACCCTACTTACTTACAACCCTAGTTTGCCAACCAGAAGAACTACATATTTAACGGGTGGTCTATCACGTTGTAATCTGCTGCAACAGGGAATTGTAGTTCTGTTTTGTAAATTACTAAAACATGTAAATGGATGTCTGGAGTATAAAACTGAGAGTGCACTCATGGGTATGGGTTGATGTGAAACACAGTAGTTTGGTCAAAATTTTAAATTATAAATAATAACTAGGTGAGATTCAATTTTTACAATTTTTGGTGATGTCCCCTATTGGTGATCGCACCAAACGGTAGCCCTCATGATGGAAGAGTTCAAGAGCTTTATATAACAGTTGGTTTCATCATTGTAGCCCATTCAGTTGCTGAATTATAAGACTCACAACATGCATCAATGGCAAAGTTCAGAGGTCAATATTTCAAAGCAGGAGCCAGCTACAGCCTTCAGATTGCAATGCTGTTACTCGGCTGATCAAGACCTTTCCAGTGATGTGTTTGGTTTAATCATATGACAAAATAAAAAATTTCACTCTGCCCACTCAGCCCTTGTGTCATGCATGCATTTCAAAGGCACATGAAGTGGTCTAATGTATAAATGTTAATTAAAATATATTTGTTGGACACAGTAGGCAAATTCATTAATGAAATGTTTATTTTGACTTATTTGAATCACAGATGTCACTGTGGGCCTCTTGGAACGTTTCTTTTTCACAAACCCTAACCTGATAAAAAAGTGTTTCAGAGTGATCTGATTCAATATGAATTAAAATACAGAGGTGAGTTACATTAAAAATCATTATAGATATCCAGTGTCCATCCTCCCATTCCATACTTTTATAGTTCATAATTAAGTGTTTTTATGCTGTGGTCATATGGCTAAGTGGCTACATAGACAATCGTCATCTAATTTACCGTACATATGTCATTATTACACTTCCCATATCTCCAAGAGCAATACAGTAATTAGATTTACTAATTACTTTTGTGTTACTTTGAAATCTCACTCCAGCCTATACCACAAGCAGAGCAAGATACCAAATCATGAGGTCTGATTCAGGGTCAGTTTTACAAAAAAAAAAAAAAAAAAAATTAAACCTGGTCCTTGACCAAAAGACACCTCAGCTCTCATGATATCTTTCAAAAGTCCAGTGCTCAAGTAACTGAAGTAAAGATAATTTGATTACAATAGTAATTGTAATGTAATTGCTAAGAAGATTATAAATATATTCCTGTACATTACCTTGTTAATGAAAGACATCTGTTTGCAGTAATCTATACACTGTTGGTAATAACAGTGCCATCTGAAGAGGAAGGGGAATCCAGGGACAGCTCCATCCAGGACAAAGTAAAATCACAAACTGTATGTCATAATGACACAACACATATGTACAATGCTTTATGAGGTCACCGGCACACTTTTAAAACCATTTTTATTGAACAAAACTTCACAATGTGTTTGGTAGGACAACAGTTCACATTATTTTTAATTATGGTACGATTAATCAACACATTATGTAATGTAGTTTTACATATATTTAAAACATTTTTTTGTTATTTCCCAAATTTGTCAATCTTTATGCAAAAAAGCTTTGTATAGTTGTATAACAGGTTGCCATTTAGAATCATGGTGCTGTATGCAAAGGCATTTCCATTGTTTGACAGATGAAATGTGTAGGCAAAATATGTGATCAAATAATTAGTGTGGATGATTGATATGTTTCAATAGCCCAACACTGACAGGACATCATGTATTATTCATAGGAGAGACAGTATGGTTTCTATATAGAGAAAAGTTAAGGACCAAAAGCTACGAATGTTTATTTTTTTTATTTTTTTTTTATAAAACTATTCTCTGAATAAATTCCCATATATATTTTATGTTGTCTTGGATGCTCATATAATGAAGTGTACAATTCAATAAATAGTGTATCTGAAAATAAAGAACCAATTAATTCCTCAATGTTTTATTGATGAAAGCACAGTAAACAACGACAAATCATAACTAAAGCCACTCAAAACTGAAAATAATTGGAGTGCAAAACATGAAAGTATTAATACCCAATACAAAGTGCAAAATGAAATACACCCGAAAGAGGCAATGAAAGGGTCCAGTCGCAAGAAGCGTTTATATTCACAACAGTAAAAAAGAAAGAAAGAAAGAAAGAAAGAAAGAAAGAAAGAAAGAAAGAAAGAAAGAAAGAAAGAAAGAAAGAAAGAAAGAAAGAAAGAAAGACAAACTATTGCAAAAAACAAAACAAACAAAAAAAACCTAACAGTGCTCCAGCACCTTCTTGGGCACCTGATGGGAGCACTAACAAGTGTCCATATCCGCCACCCACTCCAATGGCCACTTCTTTCCACTGTAACACAATAAGGAAATATGCAATTAGATGTTTTGGTTCTGCAGATGAACTGTAGACACAAAGACACACATTAAGACCCCTGTAGCCGTTTTCCAATAGCTGTGTTTTAGTGGGGTTACCTAACATATGTCAATAGTTTGTGCATGTTAAAATTAATTGGCTATGTGTTACCCATGAGAAGTCGTACTTACCAGAGTTTGCATGGCTCCCACTCCACTTGCTTCCATTTTTGGCCCTAAAAATAGTGAGACTTTTTCAGTTTCAAATATTTGCTATGTTTAGCAGTTATACCAATCACCAATAATTTTTCAAGACCATTACACCAATAAAAGAACATTATGTAACCTGTATAGTGTTTTAGTGGTATTTAACCTTGATAACTCTGTATCTGGCAACCCTCTTCACAGGGTAATAATCCTGGCTCCCTGTCACTGTATGTGGGCATTCTGAAAGGAAAAAAAATATTTTTGCAAGGATTTGAATCTAACAAAGAGCTGTAGAATATGATGTGAAGGCCAGGACATCTCTGCAGCAGCACAATATTTAATTCAAAACGGTATTTTAACACAAATTTTGCCTTTAACAAATATTGCACCTCCTATGATTTGAAAATTGCAGTAGGCCATATTGCGATTTCAGTAAGATTTTGATTAGTTGTTCAAGCCCTACTGTTAAATAAACAAATGAACATATGCATTTGGACATTGGCCAAACCTAATAGGCCACAGCCACTTACAAATGCAAATACAGCCTTCATGAAGACTCACAACAATTAATATCAATCCCAATGTATGGATTTACACACAGTACTGTACATCAACACACCTTTCCTTTTATTTGGCCGCACAGTAGCGGGAGCAGGGCAGCCTCCTTCCACACCTTCATCTGTTAAATACAGAGAAACATTTAAAATATGTAAAAAAAATAAAAATATTTTTTTTTAAATGTGCAAAATGTTGCATCCATGTCAACCAGTTTATAATGAAGACTGGGCTTTATTTGTCAAAATGTTTTTCTAAGGTGAGAGAGAGACCTTTAGAAAGTGCTTTAAAAAGTGCTCTTTAGACAGACCCATTTCGAATAATACAACCAGGTTTCCTACACATTTCAAAATTCCAGACTTTATTGTAGGTTTTTCAGAACATATTAGAGATCTGAGTACAAATATCTAGATGTTTATTATGTACATGAATGGTTTTAAAATCCAAATATTAACATGTATTTTACTTTCTGACTATGTATGCTATTATGTTGCCAGATAATTGCAATAAGACTGTAGCTAGATACTGCAGCTCATACTCATCAATTTTGTGGCATTCAGTCCACACTCCTATACAGAAAGCTGGACAAGCAGTACATCAACACACCTTTCCTTTTATTTGGCCGCACAGTAGTGGGAGCAGGGCAGCCTCCTTCCACAACTTCATCTGTTAAACACAGGGAAACATTTAAAATATGTAAAAAAAATATTTAAGCACAGTTTATAATGAAGACTTGGCTTTATTTGTCAAAATGTCTTTCCATGAACAACTAAAACTTTGTTTCAGGAATTGAAGGCAGCACACAGTGAGCACTTGATACATAAATTATGCATTATGGGTGAATTATTCCTTTAAGGATAACCAGGTTCTGCCATTAGCAGGCTAAAGCCGCTGAAGGACTTGTACAATCAGTTTGGAATAATGTCATCACAGTGAAGTAATCACAGCTGAAAATAGCCTATCATTCCACAACTTTATAACCTTGAATAGACAAGTTGATCTTGCAAATCAATTTCCATCAAAGTGTCTATGGGAATTAGGGTTGCACGAAATTGACAAAATGTGATATTGGAATATTGATCATGAATATTGTGATAACGATATTAATTTAGACATTCTTCAACATATGTAAAAACACAAAAGTTGATTGGCCCCATTGCTGATATTTTTCGCCTCCAATTTCCATTTTTTCATTGTCTCCCAGAGCCACACTCATCATGTGGTGTTCTATAGGGTATCCCAGCTAGCAGGGAACGTTCTCAGAAGAGTTTATCTGATCCACACTCAAAGGGTTAAAGTGTTAAAATATGAGTGTTAAATGAACACTGAAGAGTGTTAAAATTAATGAGATAATTAAGTTATTAATTGTGTGATGATTAGCCTAAGTATTATTGAAGACACCTGATGTTAACAAGCAGAATCACCAAAGGAGAAAATCTAATTTTAAGTCACCATTATGGTGGTCCGTGTTAGCTTTAGTTGGGCTCTTGACCCTTAAACTATTGACTTTAAATTTTGTCTGGCTGTTGTAACCAAGTTATATCAGTCAGATGAACAAAGAGAAAAGGTGATCAGGTGGTGTTGGTTATGTTTTGACATAATCATCAATTGACCTGAATCACTAAACTCATTTACATTTCATTTCATTTACATTTCATTTACATTCTTGGTGCCACCAATCAAAACCCATTCATGGCTCCCACCATGCATTGCAGTATGAATAAATTATGATCTGGATTGTCTTATTTATTTTGTTTGCCACCATTGTTGAGATTCATACACTCAATCTTGATGTATGTTTGTGCCTAAAAAAATATATATATATATATTTTTTTTTTTAAATCAAAACAACTTTTAAGAAATACTTCGGATTATATTGAACATTCTGGATCTCATTTTTTAGAATCACAGTGATGCTGTAATCAACAATATAAATCTATGTCAGAGATTAGACTCTAAATGAGTTTTGTGATTCAGGTCAAGTGATGATTATGTCAAAACATAACCAACAACATCTGATCACTTTTTCTCTTTGTTCATCTGCCAGTTATAACGTGTAAGAGTGTCCTTACACCAGCCAAACAAAATTTTAAGTGAAAAATGTAAGGGTCAAGAGCCCAACTAAAACAAACACTATTCTCCATAATGGTGACTTAAAAATAGTGATTTTCTCCTTCAGTGATTCTGCTTGTTAACATCAGGTGTCTTCAATAATGCTCAATCATCACTCAATTCATCACTTAATTATCTCATTAACTTTTTATCACTGGAGTTTTTGCTTTGTACGTTTTAGGAGAACATTCTGGGAACCAAAATAAAACTACCCGCTGAAAACATTATTAGAACTTCATGGTAATGTTCTCAGAACGTTTTTAGAACAAAACATTTCTAGCTGGGATGTTCGCGTAGTGGACCTGTGTGGACCAATTGGGCTTTAAATCGAATCCATGGACGCCTCTCTCCACAAAATAAACAAAATATTGCATACTTTCTGCAACATTTTCCTATGATATTGCACAAGGAGATATTGCAATAACGATAGTAATTCAATATATTGTGGACCATGAATAGGAAAACACCAAAACACCCAAACAATGTCCTAAATATGGGCAAACACAGGCATTATTGAAGTAATGAAGTAATGACAACAGCAGCAGTTCATGGAATTTGAGAGGTTCTAATCATATAATCGTTTTAAAATGTATATACTGTACAGTGGTGGCCAAAATCATTAGAACGGTTAGATTTTTTAATGTTTTAAAAGAAGACTTCCGGTCTCCAAGGCTCCAAGGATTTATTTGATTCAAAATACAGCAAATACAGTAATATTGTGAAATATTTTTACAATTTAAAAGAACTGTTCTCTATTTGATTACATTTTTAAACGTAATTTATTCCTGTGATCAAAGCTGCATTTTCAGCATCATTACTCCAGTCTTCAGTGTCACATGATCCTTCAGAAATCATTCTAATATGATGATTTGATGCTCAATAAACACTCATATATATATATATATTTTTTTTTCCGATTTATCCAAAGCAACTTACAGTGCACTTACAGGGACAATCCCTCTGGAGCCCCTGGAGTAAAGTGCCTTCACTGCCTTGCTCACGGACACACTGTGTAATTTATTATTATTATCAATGTTGAAAACAGTTGTGTAATTTTTTTTTAGGATTATAATAATAATAAATGTTTCTGGACTCTGAATTTGTTTAGTTTCACATTACACAAAGTAAGAGAATGGTTTTGTGGGGCTTACAACTTATTTTCAATACAATTTCAATTTTGCTTACCTTTTTCAAGAGAAACTGGGGAGGCTTCTGAAGGTTCTTCTGGGGAGTGGGGTCTTTTCCCCAGGTTCTGGGATAGCTGTGGTTGTACTGAGGGTGCTAAAAGGGACACTGACTGTCCAATTGGGGACTTCGGTGGTTCAATAAGTGCTGCTGGGGGTCCCATTAGAGCTGTTGGGGGATTAAGCAGGGCCACTGTTTCCTGTTGATCTGGTGTGACCATTGGTGGTCCTGCTGGGGGTTCAACTGGGGCTGCTGATGAAGGTTCATTAAGTTGTTCTGCAGCAACTTGTGTGGTCCAGCCTACATTGTAGAAGTACAGAATTATTAAACATTGATCAACCTTTTTCACAAATTTACGTCATTTTATAGAACAAACATCTAATCGATTAATTTAAGGGAAAAAAAACGACAGTAGAAATAATCGTTGGTTGCAGCCGTAGTAGCAAAAAGAGATGTGTATAGACCTAACAAGTGCTGTTCTACCAAACTACTTCTACCAAGCAGTATTGATTTAATAGGTGAATGTTCTTAAGACATGTGATGGATGTTTGAGTTAGTCTGGTGGTTGACCAATTGTGCCATTTTTTTCTACTGGAATTTTGTAATTAAAATTATAGCATGGCTAATTACCTTGTCTTCCAATTCAATGTCATAGTTCTTTATAAACAAACAAATAATAAAATATAGGCTATCGTGAAGTTACTCTGCTAGGACCAGTTTTAATTGTAAGCGAAAACCATCAATGATAATCTGAATGATCTATTAGTCAAGAGAAGGCAACCACAGCCTTACCTGTGACAGCATCAAATACAGGACATTTAAAAAAATAAAATAACAGAATATTCTTACCTTGAATAACAATATCATACAGGCCCTTAATTCTTTCGAGGCATGTATGTGATGTCACATTCAGCTGACAGCGGGGTGCCAAAACCTCAGACACCCAAGCATTCGGCTTTTTTCCAGGCTTAGACAAAAGTAAAACCCCCCTTAAACCCAGTGCCTGCAATTTTTCAAGCTAAAAATACAAAGACACATACATACAAAGTAACATGTATTATTTGAAAATATATATAGCAACATTTGGAAAATAACCTGCGTAACCTGTATAAAAACAATGAAAGCAATCGCATACCAACAACACAGCTTCATCCTGGATATGAGAGGTGGTCCGATTTTTTTTCTGCATATCCACCCAGCTCTCCCTCTTCTGATCAAATTTTTTTAGTTTTTTTTTTAGCCTCAGCTTATGTGGCTGTTCTTCCTTGCATGTGTTGCAAGTTTTGCAGGCCACATTCATTTCTGTATGGCAAACCATACAATTTCTCCTTGTTGACCCTTGGCCTGGCATTTCTATCATAGATAAAGAGAGAGAGTGACAAAGACACAAAAAGATTTTGAGAAGTACTTCTTTCAAACAAACAAAGCAGGACGAGATTTAAATAATAAAAAAATCAATACTTACTTGAAGACACCAGGCTTCTGGAAGAGAGGAAGACAATGTGACAATGTTATTAATGACAGCTTGTTATAGGACTGCATAAAATATGAGAAAGAGATAGTGAGATTGCACACCACAGAACAGAAAGTACACTGGATACTGCAAAATTTGGTATTGATCCGATACCAAGTAAATAAAGGGTTCAATAACGCTGATACCAATACTTTTTACTTTTAAAAGCATGCACTTTGGGTTGATATATGAGGTGAATACATTTTCATGACCTCTAAAATAATTTGTGATTTGAGCACTCACTGCACCTGTAATTAGTCGTGTGTATGGTTACCGTAGTAAAACCATTGTTAATTTTTTTAAAGGGCTGCCAGTGTTGTTGTACCCCAATAGGTAAAACTTTTGCAAATTAAAAACTACATTTTTAAAAATGTTTTGGAAAGTGAGAGAGAGAGTAATGTGAAAGAAAAATAAAGAATAGGGTAACAATACTTACTTGAAGACAGTGAAGCTTTAGGAGAAAGAAATTGAGAGAGAGAGAGAGAGAGAGAGAGAGAGAGAGAGAGAGAGAGAGAGAGAGTGAGTGAGTGAGTGAGTGAATTAGAAATAGAGAGAGTGTGTGAGAGAGAGAGGTAGTAAGAGGAGTATTAGGAGTGGCTCTTAAAAGAGCCGTTGGTTTTCTTATAAAGAGATACAGGTGGCGGTAACAGGGAAGGATGGTGGGTAAAAACAGGAGCTGTTGGACAAAGGGGAACAAAAACATAGTTAATTCTCTTGCAGCAAGGCTTCATGGATTTGTCATATTATAGACGCAGAACTGTAACAAAATAAAGAAGATAACTGTGATTCTGTTATTGCACAATGCATATTTAGCATGTAAACTGCATTCATGAACAGAAGCAGTGTGTCGTGATATATGAGATGGTGAATGCATCATTAATATGCTAATTATGAATACATTTTCACGACCTCTAAAATAATTTGTGATTTGTGCTCTTGATGCACCTGTAATTAGTCGTGTGTGTATGGTTACCGTAGTAAAACCATTGTTAATTTTTAAAGGACTGCCACTGTTGTACCCAATAGGTAAAATTTTGCACATTTTCTTCTGACAGATTTATTAACAACAATTACAGAACATAACACAATCCATTTGAACTTTAACGATCAATCAAAATAAATTTAATTGCACAAACTAGCATAATTATAGAAAATGTTACATGTTACTTTTCAAAAGTTTGGGGTCGGTAAGATGTTTAATGTTGAAAGAAGTCTAATCTGCTTACCAAGGCTGCATTTATTTGATAAAAAATACAGTAAATATTTGTAAAAACAAATATTGTAAAATATTATTGCAATTTAAAACAGGCGATCTGTTTTCCATTTGAATATGTTAAAATGTAATTTATTCCTGTGATCAAAGCTGAATTTTCAGCATCATAATTATTAGGACAGCATTTACATGAAATATATATATTTGTGTAACAATGTAAAAGCCTTTACTGTCACGTTTAATCAATTTAATGCATACTTTCTAAATAAAATAAATTCGTGCTAAATAAATAAAATTACTGGTTTTTAAAAAAACACCTTAGGATCGATATTTTGTATGTGTGGATAGATCCTTTAGATTAGAATAGATACAACATCAGTAACGTTTAGGCCTATCGATATTTCAGGATCGAAATTCGCGCATATTATCATCATCATCATCATCAAGTTACTTCCCATCGACCATAACAACTTTTTATAATGTTAATATAACATAATATGCAGTCATTGCAGCTTTCTGTGATTAATTAATTAACGTTAGCCAATTAATATCAATTTCCATTAACGTTATTGACCACGGTAACGTTAACAGCACCATAGATTAAAAAGCCCCACAGTACACACACACACACACACACAAATATAACGTTAGGCTACAGCAACGTTAGTATTTCTTAAATTACAGAACCATAATAAAAATGTATGGCTTTGACCGACCTGACGCGGGAATTTTGGAGAATGCAATATATCGCTTCTCTCTTTGCTCCGTGGGGAGTTGTTGGCATTGTGGAAATCATCGCCCCCTACCGATACTCAACCGATACTCAACCTTCATTCATGCGTGTCATTTTCACGCCTAGAGGAGGCAAAGCGTGACATTGACACGCATCCGCTTGTGGACCAGCGTGTGTATTACACGCTTTAGCGTGATACCGGGTTGGATAATGAAGTATGACCATACTGTGATATCATTGTGTTAAACTCACATTCTGTTTAGTGTGAGTTCACTGTGATCTAAAATTTCTCTAATATTGGTCAGTTATATCACAAACATTGTGTAGAACATATTTTACACCCATCAACAAAGTATTTAAAAAATTCAGTTTCCTTGTTCTTGTTTTGTATTCTTTTCAGCCTGGTGTTGGCACTTGACACTTTAATATTTTTATTTGACGGATGCATTCAGATTCTGGTGATTTGTAAAAGACTGCCTTTATTGTTTTGTTTCAGCAAACAATCCAGGTCTGTTTTGAAATGCACATTTAATCTAATCTCCAACTGTCAGTAAAAATATTCTCATTCTCAGAAAGAGACTGCAAAACACATTGATAAAGGATTAGCTGATTAAAGGAGAAATTATTGGGGTTGCGCTGTGTATCTAAATACTGGCACACACATATTACACAATGTGACCAGTTTAAAGAGGTTGCTGTGCAATACAAGACCAGCAGCTGTGAAGAAATACCTACTCTTACCACAAGAGGGTGTGTGTGTGTGTGTGTGTGTGTGTGTGTGTGTGTGTGTGTGTGTTTATCTCTCAAATCCACAAGGGGTTTTGTTGTTGGTGAATATGATTTAACGAAGTTCAACATGTTCCTGGATCAACATCCAGGAACATATTATTTCAATCAACCAATCACATTTGAGGCAGGCCTACAAGTTTACAGTTTATGTGAAGTTTAGGCTTACAACCAGGGTTAGGTTCATCAGTGTTATTCACCTATCATTTCCATCTGATTTTAGGGATAACTTATGGATAGGGTTAGGTTTAGATGTTGATCCAGGAACATGTCTTACTTGGCAAAATCACAGCGACTGGGGTTTAAACTGCCAGTCATGTATTATTAGTCTTGTGTGTATGTTAGAAGAATCTGTGTGTTTTGTAATTTGTGGTCTTTTCTCTTTTACTTACATAAATTGTGCACTGTCATCACTTGTGACACGCTCTACAGACACACTCTTAACATTTTGTAGTGTTTGGTGTGGATTACAGGCTGTGTGTGTCTGTACAGCCTGTTGCTGTGATGATTGATGTGTCTTTATCAGATTTGCCCTCTTATGCAATATAATTCTTCCACACCACTCCTATTAAGCACACAGTCTCCTAGTTGTATTAAGCACGGGGAACATTTATTTAAAGGAACAGACGTCACGTTGTTTGTTATGATCTCACAAACACTTGAAAAGAAAGGAAAATATGTTTTAAATTGTGCACTCTTGGATTGTACAAATACATTTTACATTTTACATGGGGATCCTGAAAGCTTCGTAACAGCACTCACTCTCTAAACAAGTGTTTATCTCTCTGTGTGTGTTGCCATGCAATGACTCACAACACAAATTGGTTATGCGGGTTATCTGAGAGCTCAAGCACATTAATGATACTGGCACATAATGGTAAAGATACTTCATACCAATAAGCTTCCAGGAGACAGACGGGGGTCGAAATAAGATCAGCTGACAACCCACCCAACCAAAACAGCACATGGACAGACATGCTCTTCAAGCTGGTGATTAGATAGGATGAACAGTGATGCTCCAATCAAATCTGTGTCTCCTAGAATCATGAGATAAAGACTTATATAGACTTGGGCAAACTAATGTTGATAATTTAGTTCATTATAGAGCTTGAAAGGCATTCATGGACGGATTATGGCTGTACGAGGCCCCGAAGCATCAGCCTCTTTCCAGCAAGAAGCTAAAAACAGTTGTTGCAAACTGTACATTGCACAACGGGAACGGCAAAATTGGCAATTTCTAATTTGAATTTTGAATTTCTCATAATTGCAACTTTGTTCCTCAAAAAAAAAAAAAAAAAAAAAACCTTTCAGAACTTTCGCATCTTAATTCCAGTTGTATATTTTGCATACATTTCAAATTAATTTAGGTCTACAATATCATATCATACTATCATACAAAACCATCTCACAATCATTGTAATATCCAAATAATCAGACATAAACCTGAGTTTCCAAAGCTGGAATGAGGGGAAGAGTGTGGTGACATTTGCAGCAGCTGAAAAAACGGACAAGAGAAAGAACGAGAACATGCAGGATTAAAGGATCAGTGAAGGGGCGCAGAAGCCCCCAGTCTTCACCACCAGCACCTCTCCTCCCTCTCATTCTGTTTGTCTCTCGTCCTTTGGCTCTGTTGGTTTAACTAAAAATATCTAACAGTCGTCAGTGTGACAAAAGCGCAAGTGGAGACAAATGATCACGATTATGACTGGAATAAAAGGATATATTTTAATTAGAGTGAGGTAGAGAAATCAGAAAGAGAAATGAAGCGATAGATGGAAAAAAACAGAGAGATAGAAGCATTCAAACAAGACAGTGTCCTCTTGGCGATTACATTCTTGGCACTAATTCACTGAATGCATTCTGGGAGATGAACCAGACAGCATGTACCATAGTCACAGCACCACTTCACCCTTCTGTTCTTTCTGAAGCACTCCGTACAGAGCTCAGTTACTAATAAATGCTTATAATGTCATTCCATATAGACTAGATTTGATTTTCATCTATAAAACAATCTTATTTATTGCATTAGTAAATTATTCTCTTTTTTTTTTTTCTAAAGCAGAAAATACCTTTTAAAACACACCAGGATTTGAAAATGTAGTATTAACGTTTTCACTGTGAAATCAATGAAGACTAGGTCATTTTCTGTCATAACATATTACTGTAAAAAACAAAAACAAGCAGATTTATAATGATGGAATACCTGTAACCCGTAGCTGACCCTTGCCTGACTGCCTCTTTACATTCCATTCCATCCCTCCTCTTTGCATTTCCCATCCCACAACACGTCCCTGGGAGAACTGCTAATATTAATAATAATTTCAAAACATATACGATTATAAACAGGCACGTGCACAGTTACACTCACACACCGCTTGGACTTGTTTTTCAGTTTGCAGTGTTTCCCTTAGTTTGTTGTCATGGTTTTTAATTGATTTGTCATTTAGTTCTACACATCGTTATCACTAGCATTTAAGTTCTTTCTGTTTCTTTTTAGTTTGTCATCATTCACTACCCTCCTCCTCATTCATTTCATAAAGTTAGACATCAACCTTCTAGTATTCCTCAATTAATTCTTTATAAACAATAACAATATTTTTTTTATAAAATGATAAAAGACTGCCTGTTTTCCCATTAATTTTTTGTAAACATTGTATAGGGTTGCTAACGACCCCAGGTGTGTAACAGTGTTATATTTTTCTGCACAACAATAATTTAATCCTTTTTTTTAACTAAATAAGTGCAATGTCTGATACATAATGATGACGTGACATTTCACTCATAGTTACTGCAGGCAGAAACAAAAGAATAGGAAATATCATCAGCAAAACATGAAATGGCTCAGCAGTTTACTGCAGAACTACTGAACACAATCAAATATTAGCGTTATTGTCACTTGGTGGATCTGGTGAAGAAGCTGTCAGCGATCAATATATTGATTTTGAAGATGTTGAAAATGATAGTTTTGAGAATATGTTTAAGATCGCGAATATGAGCCAGATGCTGAATGTACTGGGAATGTACTGGGAAATGAGCTCCGACGAGGACAGTGATGATGGTATAAAACATCTACTCAAACTGAACCCTTCCAAGCTCCAAAAGGTAACAATAACAATTCCTCACTAATTGTATTCAAAGACAAAATAAAACTTTTGATTTTATCCCAATAAAATTTTATTGAAGTGATTATCAATAATTCCAACAACAAATACCATCTGTCAATAAAGTGCAATTCTTATTTATCAAATAACTGAGTTTTAATAAAAATAAACTTTTTTCTCTTTTACTAAACATTACATTTTTGCATGACCAACCCTGACGGCATGCAGCAAACATCAACATGAGCTCAAGAATGAACCTGTGTCCATTTAATTAATGGCAACCCAAAAAAGTGCTGTTTTGATTGTATTCTCAATACAAAACAAGCAAATACTATTTACAACTCAAATTTCCATACAAAACCATTATGCTTGTCGTCAAGATCATTATCAGATCATCATGTTCTTTATCCCATCCTGAACATCATTTCATCATTTGAGGTTTCACTCACTGAACGTTCTGTTTGACTATCCCTAAAAACCTGTTTCTACATGCTCAATCCTTCTGTCTCATCCTGCATTTAATAAAGTCCATAAAGTCTTTAACTCATATTTGTCTTCCTGCTTTTCAGCCCCTCTGGGCCTCCTGGGACATGGATCGGCCCAGGGCTCTGGGTGCTTTGGCAAACTCCATTCGCATGGGTTTAACGGGCGGCAGGTCCCTGGTGATCTGTTCCACTGGTCTCTTGTCTGGACAGGCTCCGTCGGGAACCCGGGCAGGAGGGAGATCTTCCAGGGTGTGTGGGGCTCCCCGGCTCAGGCGGACGCCCAGTTCTGCAGGCTTGAAGATGGGCAAGGGCAGAGTGTTCCTGTAGGGTAAGAGCTGGTGCTCCCTTACACCTGTGTCCACAGTGCCCACTCTGAACACACCCGATGGACAGGCTTGATTGAGAGGACGGACCTGCCAATAACGGGACAGAGTCTCTCGGCGAGAGTCGTCCGACATCAGCATTGACTGGCTGTAGAGAGAGAAAAATTGAGAATTATGAATGAAAGGGGAGATCTGACATTTAATGTGTGTTCAAAATTATTTTATGAATGCACTGGAAATAATAATTTTGTTAATGTGTATTTTCATTAAAAATATGTAAAGAGGCATAAGATATTAAGGCTTGTTTTTAGAGAATGTTTCTTGATTTAAGTTTATTTATTTTTCAATTTTGAGTAATTTTTTTTTTCCACCTGTTTGCTTTAAACAGGAAAAACATATTTGCCAAGTCTTAATATTTTATTTTAGTCTTAATTTTGCTGCTCAAGTAAATTAAATATCATTATTATAGTTTTTTTTTTTTTTA
>NC_139963.1:23739219-23821719 GCF_963993115.1 Abramis brama | reverse complement strand
CCAATCTATATCTATCCATCTGTTGTTCTATCCATCTATCAATCAATCAGTCTGTCTGTCTATCTATCAGTCCATCTATCTATCTATCTATCTGTTGTTCTATCAATCAATCAACCAATCCATCTATCGATCGTTCAGTCCATCTATCTGTTGTTCTATCCATCTATCAGTCAGTCTGCCTATCTATCTATCTATCTATCTATCTATCTATCTATCTATCTATCTATCTATGTTGTAAAGTAATCAAAGTCAAAGTATAATCAAATTAGTCTCATCTAATATAAAAATGCCCAGTTATTACCTGAATGGATTTTGTTGCGGATGCTCAAATGCTTGATCATGTTGTATCAGCGTGACAGTTGTTCCTCCATGATCCTATTAACAGACATGGAAAGTCTCTCAATGGAAACTAAACAGTGTTCGGATCTGGGAACCAGACAGGAGATTATAAACATGTTGCAGCAACTGTTCTTTACTGGTAATCTTCTTTTGCAAACATAATCTCTTTCAAAAGACATTTTTTAAATATGAATTATCACAGAAAAAAAGACTACTAAGCTGCTATATTTATATATTATCTATATTATTTTAGGAGATGAAACATAGCACATTTAGCTGGAAGGTTTTGGAAAACTACCACTGGTTACAGATCAAGATTTAAAAATATTTCATTACATTTTTTTCCCAAACAACCAAAATATGGTTAATATAGAAGTGTTGTCACAGCATGTGTTCATTGAGTGCAAGCGCTGTATTCACTCATCAGATGAATATAGTGCTCTGTGGATAGAGGGTGGGACAGTTGTATTCTCATGTTACATACATTCTGTCCCCTGTCTGTCATTGACTGCTCTCTCAGTGACGCAGTGGGCGATTACAGGAACTGATCTCACTTTTGTGATGCCCCTCTCCTGCAATGTGGCCACTCAGCACACTATGGTATGGAAATGTAATTCCAGTCATGAAGAGTTACACATGAGGACCAGGAAATGTCACATCAGACCAGGAATGAAGCTGCTACTGTTTTTGATATACACACTAAATTTGTTTCCCGTCACGCATGTTCAGACCTAAATATGAATAAATGTCATTGCATTACATTGCAATGATCAAATTCTAATTTATTTTAAAGCACTATCCTTTTTTAAGCATGATTTAAGTGTGTAGGGACACAAGAAATTCAAAATACAAAAGTATTCAAAAGAATTGGCAACTATTTCCATCAGTCAATGTCTTTTATTGTCATCTATATCAGACATTTTACCAGACAAGCAACATACAAGACAGGACAAAATACACTGAGCCATTTTAACCTAGTGATTCAGTTAATGGACAGTCACCACATCAAAAGAATTTACACTATTTTGTATCCCAGCTCCACAACTGCACATATACATTATATAATAACACATCTGATACATCACCTATATAACTGATTGTATTGTAGCGTTCCTTTTTAAGATTTTAAAATAAACAAGAAATAAAATACAAAGTTTGCTGATTTAGAAAACAATGTCACTAGAGAAAGGATAAACATTATTCTATGACAACTTTAAATGCGAAATACATACTATTATTATTTTTGATAATTATTTTGGTAATAAATTTATAAAGATATGTTTGTGTACTGGATTATATTACATCTTTGTCATCAAATAAAAATATGCTGGTTTTATATATTCAGGTACATAATTATGAACATTGTTTCAGAACTCAATTTAAAATAAAAAAATGATTTATCTGTAATGCATGACCTGCTGCTCTAGTGCAAAAGTTATTACAGTAACTATGATCAAAAATAAAATTATTAAATGATAAAAAAGATGGCCAGATAACACTATGTTAAGGGTGCTACAAAGAAACTTGTTAGCATACACAATGATGAATAATATTTTCACAAGTGTCAGACCATTATAATGACATGAACATTCTCCCTAAAGATTTATACTAGTCTATTAATCTGTTCTTCATATAGCTTCACTGTGAGGTATTGGCTGGATTTGTGTTGTTAGTCATTAGCACTAATTTTTCAGGGGTTCTACGTCTTTTTGTTCACATTTTTGAGTGAAGCATACTTTAATTTCATTGCTTTCGAAGCTGAGCGCTAGTCTGGCCATTTTCCCCCTCAAAAATGTGTTTCAAAGTCTCATGAATTTTAGTGTTGCACCACATATGTTTACATTGGTGATTAAAAGACATCAATAACATCAAAAGTCATCATGTCTAGATCACTGTCATAAAAATGTAAATGTGCACCATGTTGACAATGACATGCACAGCGGCCCTAAACATATGTGGACTCACACTTTTTTTTGTGCATAAAAATGCATGAACTGACCCCACTGTGATTTGTAGTGGTATTTTCACCTCAAGTTTGCACGGGTATCCTAGCAGAGTAACCACAGATGTTCGGTCGCATTTCAGCGGGCGAAATCCAGTCATTTCAATAGGAATTTGCATCTGAAATTTTGTGAGAGGCGAAAGTTTTACCCCTTAGATTTCGGATCAGATTCGAAGTTGGTCACGCTAATGTGCCTTGTTACCTAAAAAGAAAGCAGCTTGTTTTGAAAATGGCTCCTGTGTAAGGTGTACTTCATACATCACTACACTGTTGACAATATTATATTCACTGGACCTTTTTTGCCCGCAAAATGTGACCGCACTATAATTAAAAATTTAATTTAAAAACTTTTGATTGAAAAGTGTGTTTGTACAGTATTTCTTTAAAAATAATTTGACACTTGGTTTGGTATTTTGTGCAATGTGACAGCCATATATTTAAGTGTTGCTTAAGTGTCCAAACACTGTTTAGGGCCACTGTGCATATGGAAAGAAACAGACCTTAAATAATGTAATCACAGCCGTACAACTTTGCAGTTCAGCAGCTCTCACAGAATTCACTTTCAATAGCCTATATTCACTCTTTTACTTTCACTCTCTGTATTACATTATATACTATTCTTCTTTTCTCCTCTTTGTACGTTCTATGTGAACAATGCAGAGAATGATTTATTCCTAGACCTGATATTGTTAAAAAAAAGATCATTTAAGATCCTTGGACATTGACAAAATGGCAGCAGAGAGCTATCAATGGAAAATGCGTTCTAGTGACAGGTTAAGGGTTAAAGTAATGTTCTATTGTATCACCTACACTTCACCAACAAAAAGACACTGTGGTCTTTAGAAACTTTTCGTTTGGTCAGATTTTGTCACAAGTATGACCAAATCTAGTTAGCTTCTTTGCCTATTAGAGACAAACTTCTATCAGTTTAGTTTAGATTTGTTTTCACAAATTGGAATTAAGTGTAATAAACCAAAGTGAAGTTCTGTATTCTATAATGGACACTTTGTAGAGTTTGCTCAGGAGGACACTGCTGACCAATCAATTGTCCCCAAACCAATAACCCCAAAGGCAAAATTTCCTGTAAAAAAAAAAAAAAAAAACATTTCGAGAGATCTAGTGTCACAGTCCCCAATCTGCAAAATATTATATTTTATAGACTAAATGAAACACTCATTCAGTGTTTGAAACGCCCAAAACCCACTATAAATTCCACAAGTGGTTATTATAGCATCCATATTCTACCCCAAGTGCCCAAAGTTCATGTTTGTCCTTTTCACCCCATATTTTTTTTCCCCAAACCCATCAGCCTAGCTTGTTAAGGCTGTTGTGTACATCCTTATACTTGACCTTAGTAGTCTTGGTTCTGGTATCCACCAGATCCGTCATAATTAGCCTCCATGTCGGGGGTGTATCCAGTGTACTCCGTGCCAGCAGTGGGCGCTCCTGCGGGATCCTGGCTGGGATCAGTGTAGTCCTGAGAGAAGAGAGATGAGCTTGCGCCTAATTTGTACTTCTGGAATCCAAGGAAAGCTTGACCAGCCTTTAAGAAAATGAAGATGCCGTAAGGAGAGGTTTAGAGGGTGGGATCAGAGGGATTAGCAATGGAAATTACAGGATTATGGCAGCAGGAATGGAGGATTTTTTTCCCCAGTTTGGATGGTGAATAGTCAATGAAAAGGCATCAGTTAAGAAAGCCATGTACAGTTTAATTGGAAGGAGGGAATGAGAATGACAGGATGGGACACAGAGAGAGAGAGAGAGGGAGAGGGAAGGGAGGGGGGGAAAGGGAGAAAGAAAAGCAACATTAGTTTGATTAAGATACAAGATTAAGATGGTTAGTCAGCTTTAAGATTAACAGAGTCAAGAATAGATTTAGGAAATGCTCAAGTGAGTGGCTAGCACATAGAAAACCCACATCCAAAACAAAATGTAGAACTTGAGTCAAACTTAACAGAGTTTAATCGAACAGCATCTGTCAGTACATTATAAGATCTATCACAAAGGATAAATATACATCATAGATAGCAACAACAGCAGCTCAATTTTAAACAAAAATAAGATCATGAAATGCAATGGCAACAATAGAGGCAAATGAGTGGGAAATAGTGTATTTCAGACAATGTATCAGGATGCGATATCTTGTAGACAACCTATAACGTTACAAAACAATTCTGTAAAGAGCTCAGCTGAATGTTTCATGTGGAACTGCCGCCCCCTAGTCAATTAAAATTGTAACCACAATTTAAAAAACAATCAAATAATAATTTTCTGGAGAAAACAGATTATCTGGCACATAATCTGGCACCTTCAAAGGTTTGGGGTCATTAAAATTAATCATTGTTTTTGAAAGAAGTCTCTTATGCTCACCAAGGCTGCAATTATTTACTCAAAAATACAGTAAAAAGAGTAATATTGTGAAATATTATTGCAATTTTCTATTTAAATTTATTTTAAAATGTAATTCGTTCCTGTGATGGCATAGCTGAATTTTCAGCATCATTCTTCAGTGTCACATGATCCTTCAGATATAATTCTAATAATATGATGATTTGATGCTCATGAAACATTTCTTATAAATATCAATGTTGAAAACAGTTGTGCTGCTTAACAGTTTTGTGGAAAACATGATACATTTTTACGCGATAAAAAAATATTATAATAATAATCTCACTGACCCCAAACTTCTGAACGGAAGTGTACCTTTAACCCCAAGAGATAATCAGCATATAATGACAAGGTACCATTACTATAATAAAATGAAGAAAAATTATGTTTTTCATAACTTCATAATTCCAGGCAGATATGTGTTGAAATGTTATTTGAAGCTCTTCCCAGTTTCTTCCCAAAGGGGGTTTAGGGCTTGATATGGCACTTGATGTGGCTCTTGGCATGGCAAAAAAACAAACAAACAAACAGATAACATGTAATATCTTCATTGGTATTCATTGGTGACTATAGGATTTGAAGGGTGCTTTTGTAGTTGATGTCTATGGCATAGTAAACAAATAAGTATGTGTGCGGTAAATGTTAGACAAATGGAGGTGGCGTATGAGGGATGAACAGTTTGTCGTATTCCTCTTCAAACGAGATTGTCTTTAGGCGCTCCAGGGCCAGCAGTGTAAGAACACCCTAGAGAAAAACAGATCGGCCAGAGCCAGCGATCAACAGAAAGAATGACTGGAAAAACATTTCAACAACACTGGGTTAATCTTATGGATGCAGCTGGGTGGTTTCTGTAAGAGAAGTGCTTTGAGAGATTAGAGGTTAGAAGGATACATGCAAACAGTGAAGCAAAGATTACTGGGGTCAATAATTCTCTGGAAAAGTACAGAAAGTAGATTAGAGAATGAAGCTGTGTTGATGTTCACAGGTCATTCATTGAGAAGAAAGACAGGCATGCAATCTAACACATTTTCAGCTGAAAGAGAAAATATGCTGAAAAGCTTTGCTGAAAACATGAACAGAACTTTGACTGGATAACACAGATAAATCATTTTCACTGTAAACGTTGTCTCTGGATATTTAGATGGAAAGAGATTTTCAGTTGATGAGAATGTATTTGAGAAATATTGAATGGTGAATGGCCTGAATGGTTTTGGTTTTGGTGTGTCACAGTGTTGTTATTGTTAACTAAAATGATTAAAAATTATTTTCAGTGATTGAAAAATAGTTTTAAATAAATCATTTTATTTATTTAAACTATCAGATGAAATTTAATTTTTAGATGAAAAAACTCAAACTTAAAAACTTACTGAAAGAAATGACCTAAACTAAAATGGAAATATTCTCAGTACAGACCCATGTAAATATGGAGAAGAAGGCGAAGGTGATGGCTGCTCTGGCTGCATCTCCGCCCTCTTTCAGGGGGTTGTCCTCTGGTTTAGCCACCTGCCACTGATTGGCCAGGAAACAGAATCCCACAAACCACACGAAAGACCAGAAGGCTGAGAGAAAAAAGGGAAAAAGGTTCAGAATTTCAGATCAATAAACAGCACAATAAATGCCTTTGATTGAAAAAACAAACTAACAAAAAAAACCACAAATAAATATAAAATGATTACAAACAAACCTAAAACAGAGTGATATTCACAATCTAAAGAAGGTCTGATCAAAACAGTCAATTTATATTTACAGGCATAGATGGCGCCATTGCACCACAAATCCAGCATAGCACTGCAGCAAGTTTAGAAGCAGTTACATTTTACCAACAGAGGGCAGTGTTTTAAAGTAATGCTGTGGTACAGGAAGTTCGGATCACTGCTGCATCCGAAAGCTAGAGGTAGAAGGCAACAAGATACCTTCATCTGATTGATTTTTGAAGGCAGCATAGATGTATCCTTCGCTGCCTATGATATCCCACAATCCTGTGCTTTTGATTCTGAGACAGTTGAGCTAAAAAATAAAGATGGCATCTGAAAGTTGCGGTTAGTTTGTGTGTATATGTACGTTTTTGATCAAAATTCCATATTTGATGTAATTTCTAGTGTGAAATTACTACTGTAGTAATGAAATTTGCTTTGTTATCACCAAAGCTCTCACTACTTTGTTGTAGATCCTTAAACCATTATGCTGCATCAGAAGTTTGTCCTATATCAGTTTTGTGAGGGACCTTCGTGCACAAACACTGCCTGCTAAAGGCCTCATTATACTTCTGCGTCGGACCTACGCCGGAGCCTATACGCCGTAGGCAACGTGTTGGTTTTAATTTATACTTCTGCGTCGTTGTCCGCGTTGACGCGCACCTAGGGAGCATGTGAAACCCCGAGGGAGGGGTTCTGGCAGACCAATCACAGCGCTTGCGTCCGCGTAGAATTGACGCGTTGTTACATTTTTGGAGAGGTGCACGTCAGGGTACGCTGTAGGGTACGCGCGCTACACACAGCCTACGACGTAGCTTCGGCGGCAGTTCGACGCAGAAGTATAAATAGGCCTTAAGTCATGCTGAGAAGGTAGCAACGCAACAAATCAGCTTCCTAAGCTTTAGGGATGCAGCCCTAGACTCTAAGGCCCAATCCCAATTCTATTTTATACCCCTTCGCCTACCCCTTACCCTTGCCCCTTGAAACAGAGTGGCAAGGCGTAGGGGTGAAATTATTCCCCTAAGAAATGGGACACCACTACTACACCGTTACACGTCATTATACGTCGTCGCTAGCCCCTACGTCACAGGAGATGCGGCAATGTTTATCACAAACTTCCAAGATGCCGTCGTTAGCTGTAGTCATCTCAATTGCGTGGGTTACAGCTATTTTTTATTGCATTTTTCTTCTGAAGTTCGCAGAAAACAACGGAGATGACGATATCTGGCCCTTCCATAAATAAAGTATTTTTGGACTTGAGGAAACGTTGCTCGTTGTCAGCGCGAAAACGAATGAGCCTCCGGGTTTCCTCAGGTGTCCCTGTTTGATAAAGAACATACAAGACTGGTTGATCATGTTACAAAAAGCACGAAACTGTGTAAGCACTGTTCGTTTATATCGTGTTCACATATAACCACAAGAAAACAATGCGTTCATAGCAGACGTACGGTAAAAGATAAGCCAATTCCCTGCCGCAATTACATTCACCAGTTATCAGACATGAAAATATGTTGCGGGACTATTGTTAACGAACTTCAGTGATTTTTTTGCAAACGTTTCTTTGAAGAACATGGCCGTAAATATGAACACAAGATTGAATGTGACATAAAGAAAATGATTATTGGCAGTCATGTTGCCTCTGTAGCCGGTGTATGCAGGTACATTTCTCATACCCCTTCGTTTGACGTGTGGTCCCGAAAAATCTTCGTTTCAAGGGCTATCTGGCCCTTCCCCCTACCCCTACCCCTACCCCTCCCCCTCCAACCAAAAGAGAATCGAGACAACCCTACCCCTTCACGGGAACGCGCAAAACGGAGGGGTAGGGCCAAGGGGTATAGTGGGGTCAAGGGGTGAATTGGGATTGAGTCTAAGTGTGCTTTTGAGCCAAGAAGACCTTAGAAACAAATGTATGTGGGAAACATTATTAAAACCTTCTTAGAGCCACATAAAGTAATTTATAAGTGTTCAAATGAATAAAATATAATGTGTGGTTTGTAAAAAAAAGTGAGGCAGATTCAGCAGGAGCCTTGCAGTAAATGTATCTTATTAGTTAGGGATGTCCCGATCCGATCACGTGATCGGAAATCGGGCCCGATCGCGTGTTTTCAGACTCGATCGGAATCGGACGTTACCTCCCGATCAGGACTCGGATATATATGTATTTATATTCTCATTATTTTTTAACACCTCTATTATGCGGTGACACAGAGTTATGGCGGTTTCACACTGCACGCGTTATTAGAGTGTAAGCAGCGCAGGAGCAGTGCGTATGGTGAGCAGGAGCAGGACACGCGCGTTTTGCTTTCATACTGGCAGCGTTTGTCACGCGCGGCTGAACCGTGGGTTGTGTACAGACAGAGTCTATAATGGATAAGTTGGCATTGCTTTTTTTCGTTTTCAAATACATTTAAGAGAAAAGACTTGTCAAGAAGCTTATTTTATTAATAATTTCATTTATATAACTTTTGGTTCATCTTTGTTTTTATTGTTATGGCAACAAGTTTGTTTTTGGACATTTGTTTTCTTTTTAAATTGCTGTTGGTCATTTGATTGACTGTTTAAAACACAATAGATATCATCAATGCACTTTTTGGATAAAACTGTGGTGTATTTTGGCCATTATCAATGTATTGTCACTTTAATTCAGCAAAAGCGGCGCAGCAAAAGTAGACTCGGCGCCGAAACGATCGCGGCACTCCTGCTCTGCTCTGCTACGCACTGCCGCGCCACCTCTGCGTGCGGTGTGAATGCTCTAAAGCAGGGATAGGCAACTCCGGTCCTGGAGGGCCACTGTCCTGCAGAGTTTAGCTTCAACCCTAATTAAACACACCTGAACAAGGCAATCAGTGTTTTTAGGATTACTAGATAGATACAGACAGGTGAGTGTTTATCAGGGCTGAAGCTAAACTCTGCAGGACAGTGGCCCTCCAGGACCGGAGTTGCCTATCCCTGCTCTAAAGCCTGGTTTAATCTGTTAACATGGGCGGCGAAAAAAATACGCGCTGCACGCTCTGTTTTAACAGTGCAGTGTGAAACCGGCGTAAGAGTTAGGAGTGCAGTTCCTAAAAGCACATTACTGGTTTTGCAAACACTGTGGCACTTTTATTTTTTATTTGTTTACATGCCTACCGGATATTTTAAGTTGAGGTGCTATTTGTTTATATATTAGACTTTTTTTTAATATTTACTGTTGCACTAAAGTCCAAAAGTGAAGAATTTATTTATTACTTGATTGTTCAAGCTACCTCACAGAAGTGCTCTGTTTGTTAACAGAGTTGTTGAATGTTAAAATAAGGTGAATTAAATAAAAAATAAGGAACATCCTGGATCTGTTTTTTTCGCTCTTCTTTATTCTTTTTTTTTTTTTTGCATTATAGAAGTATCGGATCGGGACTCGGTATCGGCAGATACTTAAAATCAAATGACTCGGACTCGGACTCGAGGGCAAAAAAACCTGATCGGGACATCCCTATTATTAGTGATATAAAATATTGATATGCAATACTTCCATTCATATCAGCAGTTTACCTGAAACTCCAATATCAGCTAACACAGCCTTCTTGCGGTCTTTGACGCTGCTTATCTGAGGAAAGTAGATGTCCAGTGCCATAAATGCAGCACAGCAGAGGAAGGCCAGGGATCCCATCCCAACGGCATAGTTACAGGCGTTCTGGTTGCGGTTAAAGATGCAAAATTCCTCTACCTCATTTGGACGGTTCACATAGCCCTCGTTAGCAATGCATCCAAAGATCACGATGGAAAAGATCTGAGGAGGAGAATTAAAAGAAGGAGACCATGAAGGGAAAACGTGGAAAGAAAATATGAGAATTTGGACTTCACACTTTCATTTTATTTTGGTTATTTTTCAGGTTATTTTGCTGCATATTCACATTGTTCATACAGCCAACAGTATCCTTCGTACACAATGCCAAGTTTAAAATGCAAGCTAGATTAGTACACTGAGAAGATGTGAAATGCAATGTACCAGTTTAATACAAGAAGCGATTTTGAGGAGGAACAATGTTTGTCAGTTTAATTTTTACTTTTGTTAGTAAAGTCAGCATGAAATAGAAGTTTGGATAGTCTTTTCTTCCCTATTGTGATGTATATGCTTCTCGAACAGGAAAAAATGTAGAGTGAGACTTGATCAGGAATTGATTGGATTGTTGGATGGTTGTGGTTTGCTATTGCTATTGGGAAAAGATGTCGCTGCACCATGAAGTTATTTTGATTAAAGAATATGAGGGCACATGAATTTTAAATCAATAACGATGTGCATGGATCAGTCATTTATAATAAATACTGCAATATTCCATAAAAAATAAGTATTGTCAATTTTGCCCAAGGCACTTGAAGAAAGAAGTAAGCTAGATACCCACAAACAGAACTTATGTTATGTTATGTTAACAGAGTTATGTTATGCTAAAAGAACCAGTGATTTAATAATTATAATAAAAAACTTTGGGGCAGATTTTATATACTATTTTACACTGCAAAGGAATTTTTACCCCTGTAGCCGGAGTTCATAACTTAGGTCTTAGTCCAGAGTTAAACACAGTGTCAAAAGACCTAGAGCCAATTAAAGTTGTTGAAATGTTATTTATGTCCACTGTAGTGCTGATTTCAGCTTTTCTAGTATACAAACAAAGGAAATTAAACTGTTTCTCGCAGCCAACCACAACTTCTGGCTGAAAACATTGTGTGCAGATGCCATCTATCACCACAAACATCACTGATTGATTCATGTGTACATCTGTTTTTAATCTCACTTTGTTGCTTTCTACTGGGTTTGTTTTCTACAGGGAAGCTAGGGTATATTTGGCACTTCCATAATAATAAGTGCCTACTTAGATTCTGATGAGCCTATGTTCTCATTTTGGCTCCAGGAATAGTCAACTATCAAGAGGATGAAGTCAAGTTTTGACAAAGGCCAGGGTTTTAACAGCTGGTCTGTGCATCTGTACTATATGTCTGAATGTGTGAGAGTGCGAGAGAGGCACATCATTACTCCACTCATGCAATTAAGTTGAAATGCTCTTGGCTGCCAGCAAACTCTCCCATAGTTGTTCCCTAATTGTCAGGTACAAGCCCATGATTTAACCCCGAGAATCAGCTTTATCATTAAACTAATGTTAAGGGGTTTGGCAACATCAAATCAAATAAACCCTAAATCTCCTAAGATAAAGGTTCAATGGCTCATTCAAACCTTAATCTTGATCAAGCACATATAATCAAGAAGATTAAAACATCATCAGCATGAGCTAGTGAGCGAGTAGTAAACAAAGAGCAAGATGAATCGCACTTTGGCAATTGTGTTTTTTATGTGCGCTGAGGAGGAATCGAAAGAGGAGAATATGGACCTGATCATGGTCGTGAAAATGATCGCAGGCTATCTTTGGCTGCAAGAACGTGACAACGGCCGTCTTTGACCCTCTCTCACTGTATGATGTAGAACCACCGTTTAGGAGCCAAGACCACAGTCATCTTTTGTCTGGGACAGCCCAAAATCATATAATGTGTACTGGGCATAATGGCCGGTTCAGACTGCACAATATCAGCCCGATTTTGGCATGATCCGCTTGACATTGGGTGTCGTGGTGATTCATAAACGACAATGGTCGTTGGGACGCAAGAAACACGTTTCATCAAGTATAGTGTGTCATAGTGGACAACAACTGACGCCGCGTCTATGACAATGGTATTGGTGCTGCAAGGTGGAATTATGCAATAGAGAAAAGTTTCATGGCAACAATACTCCTACCTTTATGATGTTTCCTCAAGGGACTACCACAACAGAGTGAAAAAAGTAAAATTTTGGCGAACAATAGCAGAGGCGCTTCAGCAACCCGGTGAGTACTGGAATTAGCATTAAAGTGCCTGTTTTATAATTTTTTGAATATTCCCTTTCATGCAGTGTGTAATACAGCTATTTGTGAATGTAAACGTTCTGCAAAGTTGTAAAGCCGAAACTGCACGATAAATAGTTATTGCCTCTCAAAAGAAAGAATCAACTCTGAACTGCCTATACGAGTCGTTTGTATTTTAAATCCTACTGCGTGACGGTTTTACGTCACTAGAAAATACATTCGCATAATGCCCCCTATGTTGTACGTTGTCCAGCCCTCAAATCTCTCAAAACGCTTGCTCTTGAAAGATGGGTCAGTACCCAGTTTATTTGGACCAGCTTTCTCCTCAGAATCACAACCTGTAAGTATAAATAATTATTGATGCATATATTTTCTACCGGGTGTTTATATTGTGTACGTTTTCAGCTTACCGGCTAACTCATGTTTTACTCTTACTGAAATACTTACTAAGCAGCTGTGGGCCACTATTACCTAAACTGTGTCTATTAATGCAGATTGTCTGTCGTTCTTACTACTTTGAGCAAAGATAAAGGATGGAGCAAGAGTTGTTTTAAAATTGTTTATGTTACATCCGTCATTCACGTTAGTGCTGGGCGAACATATACACCGTTATTGATACAGTTCGCATGTGCACCACAATAAATTATAAATCTACACATCGGTTTAAAACATGTAAAGCAGGAGCGCTTTCCGGATTCACTTATCCTATTAGAGGTGCTCTTTGGAAAAGGTAGAGTAGATTTTAAACCAAAGAAAAAATCTAAAGCACTCTCCTGGAATGTTAAAAATGCCTTTATTTTATGGCATAGTCAAAATAGACTTTTAAAATGACTACACATCGGTTTGTTGATGGACATACACTTGTTAATGCTGAAGGTGAGGAATTACAGTTGCAACATCTCATAATGTACCTCAAACTAAGTAGTGTATCACTGAGAAACGTCCTGCTCAAGTCGTCCTTGCGATGGAGGTTCGGGTTGAATAACTAGTTCTTCCAGTGTTTCATCATCAGACTTGGATTGATATGGTAAAATCAACGTCATCGTTAAGGTCTTTACAGTGTGTACAATCGCTGAGCTTTAGGAAGCCTCCGAAAACATCTGAAAACAGCGTGTGTTTTCCTTTAAAGGAAAACACACGCTGTACACGGTAAACCAATCACAACAGACTGGGCCATTTGGCCAATTAGAGCAGAGCAGGCTCGGGGAAAGGAGGGATTTAGAGAGACTGATTCAACTGTCGAGTCATTTGAGAATTGTTGAAAAATGTGGTGATGTGCAATGAATATTATGAGAATAATATTTTTGACTTTTGTTTTTTGACTTTTGATGCATGTAAACCTGTTGTAGGAGACCTCCAAAACAAAATTAGGAGCCTTTAAAATAGCATAATAGGGGCACTTTAAGCTAGTACAACCATTGTTTGTTTACGCTCTTGTTTCGGGAAGTCAGTTGCTCGTTCTGGCTTCTTGACATTACGCACATCGTTAAAGATGGCAAGCGATGATTGGTCGGTAAGCAACATGTAGTCTGACATGTTAATTATGCACGACACAGCAAGAATTCTGAAGTCAAAATCACATAATCTGACACAGTGAATATTGTAACAGACAAAAATATTGTGTAGTCTGTACCTAGAATAACAGTCCTGCACTGCATTTTAGAAAGTGAGCGTCTTTAGAACACATAGAACACATTTATGGAGTTGTGAAAGTAGGTTTGCAGTCTGTATTGACTGTGATGCAATAAAAAGACGATGTATCCCAAAATTAATGTCAAGAAACATCTATCGAGTTGTCCAAGTGGAACGAATGGAAAAAACATACACACAATGTAGTCTGATTCATGAACTAATTACACTATGAGCTGGAGTCCTTTTTAGTGAATCACAACCATACAGCACGACCATGTTCGTGACAAGATTGTGAACATGGATGTGATTGTAAGGTTAGCCGCAGTATTGTCATGGTTATATATGCGCCACAAGATATCATCATGACAAAGCAGTTTCACTGCTGACTGATTGTCCATATGACAATGTTGTTGTTCTTGTAGAAGTTTTTTTTTAGTAATACATTTCTCTCTCTGAATCTGTGGATTTAAGGAGCTACTGGTCAAGTGTTTTGCATGCTTTTAATTAGCTGTCTGGATTACAAGGCTCCATGGCGAATGAGTGCATGAAAGCAAGCATTGTAACAGGCAGCACACGGGATCCTGATCCTGTGATCATCAGGAGCAGAGCTTTACATGCTCTTTTTTTCAACCTGATTGGAATGTTTTAGGCACATGTGTGAATGCGAAACAAGCCATTTGAATGTTTACATTTTTTTAGTTTACAGGGATCATTTGTAAACGTATTAGTTGTTAAAATGTTTCTTTGAAAAAAATTGTCTTAGTTGTCTTTTTGTTTATCTTGTGACAATGAGGTTGTCTAGTCTCTTTAAATAAAAGCATAAACTGTCCATATTCTATACATATTCTATATATACACATTATTTTCACAAGCTTGCATATTGATATTACAATAATATTAAGCATTTTAGAATACATTTAATTTATATTCTGTTTTTGTTTTGAATTATATCATACTGTGCAGTATTGTATTGTATTGTTATTTGCCTCAATTTCCTACAGCGGATTAATAAAGTGCTACCCTAAATATTATATACATGTCACATTTTGTAGAGTTTAGCACCTCCCACAAGTTTAGTGTGTCGAATTTTATTGGTTTTCATTGGTCCTCAATGTAATTTATGGTTCTTCAATCATCCAGACATGTCAGCTGGGGCTGGTTTATGCTTGCACCATTTTAGAGCCAGCAACCATGGCTCATCCACCAATAAATCAATCAACACTTTGAGAGGAGGAGAAATACAGTCAAATAGAGCTGTCTAGTTATTCATCAGGGCTCTTTATACAAAGCACAGTGGTGTTCCTGCAGCCGGTTGTGTAATGTTAGATAGTGGCCAAGACAATGACAGGTTACAGGAAACCTACAATAAAGTAAAACTAATCTACAGCTCATCAGTGAAGCTCTAACATCAATTAAAACCGACTAGGAAAAATTACAAATTATTTTTTTTAATGGATCATTTGACCCAGTTCAGTCTGAATCATTGTGAAGTGAATATAGACTTAAATTTTTGTATTTTTATTACACAAGGCTTCAGATTACCTTAATTAAGGCATATAGACCACTTTTATGATGGTTTTATAGTGCATTTGCATTCATTTTGAAGCTTGCTTCCATTTATTGTAATTAATTGCATAAAAAAGGGCAACCATTCTATGTCTTTGATGGTGTGAGGATGTCTTCTTGACAACTAAAAATATATAATTTTCTGTCTTTTTCTCAGTCTATTACATGCCTGCCGAGCTTTGCCTCTCACTCTCCCCTCCCCCTCCAATCCCTCGCTTTTAATCTCCCTGACCTTGTGTTCACTATGCGGGGAAAGAGAGATCACGAGAGAGAGAGAGACTGAGTCATAAGACTACAGATGAAGACCACCTATACATCTGTAGCGCCTCCCCACACAATCAACCTGACCTTCCCTTGTTCACAGTATTCAGAAATCATGCGTCCATGCAGCAACACTGACCAAAGAAACAAGATTAGGATATTCATAAACATCAGTCATATGTACAGTAGAGCAATAGGTCTGCTGTGCTATAAACAGGAAAATTAAATCATACTGCATTGGTAAATGCTCTGGTACATTTGCAAAATAGCTTACTTCATGTTAAAGATATTGTAATAGTGCTTCTGATAAAAACTACAATAGCAAACATGCTGATGTATATTCTTATATATTATATCAACTTTGATCGGGCGCCGTTGTGGTTGGGGGGTTGTAAGTAGGTCCTAATCTTCCCCCCTGTTACGGCGCCCCTGAATCTGACATATATTCTTAAAGGGGTTCTAAAAAGAACATTATTTTGTGTATTTGGTTTAATGCAATGTGTTTACGTGGTTTTAGGTAAAAAATTATTTTTAGACATACTGTACATTATTGTTGCTCCTCTATGCCATGCCTTTCTGAAACGCGTCGATTTTTACAAAGCTCATCGTTCTGAAAAGTGCGGTGTGCTCTGATTGGCCAGTGATCCAGTGCATTGTGATTGGCCCAAAAACCTTAAGCGTGTGATGGAAATGTCACGCCCCTTACCATATTTGGAACATCAGCTCCCAAAGCAATAATGACAGATGATAATGTCGGTACCTTATCAATTCGAGCCGAATCTGAACCGGAAAAATGCAGATGACGATCGACTTTGTCAGCGCGACTGGACCAGATTGTATCACCGATTGGTAAGGTTGTATTTCATTGGGGACATAAATTACTGATTATAATGACTTTTTACACGTCACGCAATCTACGAGTGTGAGAACACTATGTAAACATAAAACTATGTCTGCATTTGTGATCGTAGATTCAGATTCACATTATTTTATTTAATGCCATGTCAGCATTCAAAGCTATTTTCATGGCAAAAATTCTATTACAAAAATACAAATATCATATAAATACAATAAAAACAAAACAAACAAAAACAGGAAGTCATATTATACAATATTTTTTACATTAACATATGATAAAAAACCAAAACCTTTTCAGGCATAATCTTATTTAATATGTCCTTAAGAGAAGTAACTAAAAGAGCATTCTGCTTGTATTAAGTCCAGGACAATCCAATAAAATATGTTTGACAGATAAGGGAATCTTACAAAACATACATAAAGTTGGGTCTTCACCTTTAAGCAGAAAAGCATTGGTCAAACTTGTATGACCCATACGACTGTGATCTTAAAAACGACAAGCAAGCGCTACTCTATACTGCTCAAAACTCATGTTTGAATTGTCAGTAGCAAAACGTACTTACAGGCTGTGTCTGTGAGTCAGAAGCGCCATAATGTACTTGCAAAGATGGAATTGCCCCACTTTTTAGAATCAGCCTTTGTGCACAGCCGGCCTTGTACTCTCCCAGGTTCTGGAAACAGTCCTCCGAAAAATGCGCAGCACAGTCGAAAATTTTAGTTGTACTTTTCTCGAACAGTGTTGTAAATAAAGCTTAAGCACTGTTTTCTAATTGCGTCCTCTTTTGGAAGGCCAAACAAAGTAGTTTGGCTTTCGCGACGAAAAACACAGCGTCTCCACAACATGGCGGCGCCGGCGGCAACAACACAGCGAGAATAAAAGTTACGCCTTCTTTCTTTGCGTTTACATTTGGGCGGTGTTATGAAACTCTGACCCACACACTGACGTAGATTTGTGGGGGTGTGTTTGAACGAAGCGTTTTAGGAAGGCGTTGAGCCTTAACTTTTATAAAGAATATCTCTTTAGGTTTGACATTTTGAGCTTTGTAACTCTACAGATCTTATACATGCACAAACACTGCATTAAATTAAATAAAGCAGAAAGGCAGCGCAATCCTCCTAATTTGGCGTCTAAACAAGACAGTTACCCAGAATTCAACACTGAGTGACGTCAGCTTTACATTCTCAATATCGGTATATTGCGACACCCTAACGATATTTCATTTTTAAAATATCACAATTATTGTCAATACCAGTATATCGTGACACTCCTACTGTATATCCAGTATTTCTATGTATTTTTAATATTATATTGATGCATGTAAATTAAAAAACACATTTTTTTTCTTGTAATTTTTCTCTTTTTTATTCATTAAACACATTGAATCTACTTAGCTTTTTTGTTTTAAATACTGACTTGAATCCAGAATAAGAGTGCAAGATTGTATAAATGTGGATTAGATATGAGCTAGGCTAATGCATGAGTTAATAGTGATCCATTGCCAGAATATCACAACAACCAGAAAAGAAAAAATCCTGCCAGGAAATAAATGAATCACAAACTATGATAATAATGTTAGAGAGATAAAGAGGCTCTGAAAACCATGTTTTCCCCCTTGACGTAGTAACTGTGCAGGAAAAAAGGTGGACATATGGAGAGAAATGGAGAGTGTGTCACCCTGCAGCAGTATTCAACTGTGCCATTAGTCCCATAACGGACAACAGTAAAACGACTGTGCTATATTTAAAGCATCACTGTATGCGCACTGTAAAGGACTGGGCAGGCAGGAAGGGTTCTGATTATAAAATATATCCTTAAAAAAAGAGAGCAATTGCAACAGACGAGCTGGAAAATTATGTGGTAATTCTGTTTCACAGAAACAGACATGCTGGTTGAATACAGAATGACAGCTTGGGAAAATAAATGAATGAACTGCTGCTTATTCTTGCCAAGAGGTTTCTCATCACCCATGTTTTCAAGCTCTTTCTGTGAAATATTTATCTGTGGAGCTTCCTGTGTGAAAGTGACTGCTCACATAAGTCAAAGATCCAAAAGATCATCAATTTTAAAGCGAGACTCTGTTTACAAACAGCAATGAGGAAAGACTCCAAGCCTATCCATCATCATATTTTCTACCAGATCTGAATCATGACTACTGCATGCTAATGTTACCGTTTACAGAAGGAGTGAAAGTGGAAAGAGACACTGTTATCAGACATAGGATAAACGAAAGGTTTCAAATAAATATTCTAGAGGCAATCCAATTAATGCCTTTACTGTTCATCTGTTTTGATTTTCCTCATAGTGAGCCTGTTAGTATCCAGCCTGAGGTCTCTGATTGTTGTCATGCCAATGGAGCAGCATTCACTCAGCCAATCAGAGTATGAATCAGACAAATACACCTCCAATCCATCCTGAAGATTCCATACAGCACTGCACACACACACACACACACACACACACACACACACATCAACGCCACTTAAAGGTGAAGGGTGTCATTTCTGTGCATACATGTATGCAGGTTGCCCGAACACTCTCTCTATCCTCCATTGGTTGGAAAAACAGGAAATCCCACCTCCAACTCACAGTACTGGTTGATCTCGGGATACTCAAACAAACAGAGGAACAATAACTAAAGCAACTTAAGTAATTCAGCTTACCTACTAACATTCAGGATAAAAAGCTCCAACATAGTCACCCTGATCAACAATATATATCGCACAGATGTATCCAATACAGCCAAAACCTTCCAACCCTTTCTGATCAATACATTTCCATGACTTTTCTAGACATTCATGACTTCTGCAAAAGTATTTAAATATAAATCTCAAAGTTTATCAGGGGAACGCAAAACATTTTGCGAATGCAAGATCGTTGACATCATTTTCCCTCCCATCTCATATTTTTTCCCTTCACCATGTGCCTTTAGGGGTTTCGTACTATTTATGTGTTGTTATCATTAGCTAAAAATAAACATTATTTTCGTTAATTGAATTAAAGGTGATTTTTGTTTTTTTAAATATTAAATAATAATAAAAAACTTATAAAATTAGAAAAGTTGCCTTGGCAACGAACTGAAATATAATAAGTTAGAATTACTAATAAGTTGAGTAACTAAAATAACTAAAACCGAAATAAAACAATTCATTAAAGCTAGAAATAAATATTTTTTAAATAACAAATGTAATTAAAAATACAAAAGTATGAAAAATAATTGTTTTTATTAAACTAAAAATATGAATACACAACACCAATATAAAACACTTAATACTAAAATATTACAAATAAAATAAATAACAATAATTTGTTTTTATTTAAATAAATTACAACAATTTATTTGTCAGATTCAGATAATTATTCTTATTTGCGTTAAAAAAAATTGCCTAAGATTTGAATGTAGCTCAGTGGAGCTTTCTAAGCCGGCTCCATGTAGAATATAACCACTGAATTGTTTTATAGACATTTCCATTAAAAATAAATGTCTTTTTTTAATTTTATTTTATAAATGAGCAATGAATGAGTCAGTGGTCATATTACAAACTTATTATAAAGGCAAATGTATCGATTCTCACAGGTAAATAATTTCAATTCTTGTATGATACCACCTATTGTATAGTTGTGGCTTAATAATCACCACTTCAGACACCTGGCCACCCCTCCCCCAAATCAGCCACCCTCTTATAATCTCCCACCACCCCCTCACCATGTGTCTCTCTCTCTCTCTCTCTCTCTCTCCACAAAACGTTTTTATCAGCAAACAGTGCACACATGCTCATTCATGCAAGAGGCACATCTTTAAACAAACCAGGAGCCACTTGATTGAGTTCAGATATGTTCAAGGAAATAAATGATCAAATAAACAGTGTTAAAATTGTTCAGTTAGTTAACATACAGTCAGAAATATCTCTTGTAAAGGTAAGAGGCAGACGTTGTCAGGTAGAGTAATCCACTTTTCCTTTATGAATACTGAGCTTCTTGAGCTAGTGTCAGACTGTGTTATTCTCTACAGCTGAGATCTGAGTCATGATCAAACTCCCCATTTACAAATAAATTCATGAAATTGAGCTACAGGACAAGTATAGTTATTTAGGTGATCTTATAGTAGGCTATAGCCTATATGATGATCTGGTCCATTAGTTATACAGTGTTGCCCTAAACAATGGTTGTTTACAGCAACATTTGTATGCTGAATTTCACAAATTACCAATCAGAATCACGTATTCCAGAGAGCTGTGTAATTAAAAAAAATCATCTGAAAAATTAAATTTAAGAAATGATTTGCGAGCGCGCAGATTAGCGCGCGAGATGTGCATTTAGGCGGCAAAGCTTTACAAGCCGTTAACGCGTCATCACATGACACTCGGGTTCGCGCTTAAATTATGCAATTAGTAGAATCACTCTCACCCAGGACACTATTCGAAGAATAGTCTGCGGTTGCTGAAAGAACGTAATTGGATCGAAGGTGCCGCCAGCCTTGCCAGCCCCGTATGCCTGCTCCATCCTCAGAGGTTCGTGATTTCTCCGTGTCGGAAGTTTTTGTTATAGAGAGATAATTGACCTTGATTTCGAATCAATTTATCCCCGCGCTACACCTTGACTCTTAGTGCTTCACCCTCGTCTGTCGTGCGGTCTCGATCTCGGCTGCCCGTTCGTGGAGGGTTTCTTGTAAAACGATGTATCTTCCACTCCGTACCTCTCTCATTTCAAGGGTGGAGAGAGGAGACTGAGTAAACGCGCATCCGGGGGAATGCGAGAGCGCGCATTATGCTGTCAAGCTTGATGCGCACTCTCGAGGATAGGCGCGCCGCCGACCACGTGCCCGCCAGACGCGTAGTAGTTACTCTCTGTTTATGTGACACAAATACATTTGAATCACGCGTAGATTACTTAAAAAACGTAAAATGTGCGTCAATATTCCCAAAAATGATGAGAACCCATAGAAGACCATTATATTGGATTTTATAATTACAAATCCTTGTAACATTGTGCCACCTAGTGACTGCCCATAGCCCACACCCATAGCCCACACCCAGAGGACAAATGCTTAGTCATATGTAGACACAATATTTAATAAAAAAATATTTATTTAGTTTATGTTAAGTAAAACCAAAAACAAGGATGGGGTGCACCGCAAACTGCTCCAAATTCAGTTGCCAAATGCTTTTCATCTCAACTTTACAGGTGATGCACAGATCCAAATGAAAAGATTATAATGCAACATGTTTTTCAAAATGTATTTTGTAACCATTAATATATAATTTATAATATAATATAATGTAATAAATTCTTTAACATAACTTCAGTAATGATGTAGGAACATCTCTAAAACAATCTATATACTTTCCACGAAGTTGAGGGCACTTGTGAAAATTCAGCAGTTCATTTGAAGAGGAATGGTGAGAGACTTCTGTCAGTACATGCATGGTAGGTTCGTTGAGTGTATAATGTATTCAATGGTAGTTGGCTAATGCTTCACAGGTTATGAGGGCAAGGCTTAAAGTCAGTATTACAATAAAATGTCAACTACTTAACGAAAATAACAGGTACAAGTGTGATATGAATTATTTGGCCAGGAACCAGAGCCCGAAGGTGATTTGTAATAATCAGAAAAAAATAAAATGCATAAATCAAAAGTGAGGGTGTACATTTACTAAGGTGTTATTTACAAATAAGTGATTCACAGAGTTTAATAAGAGCGCTTAAGCAATACTTGTTAAAAAAAATAAAATAAAAATTACCATTTTTTTTGCGTACATTCATCCATGCACATCCATATAAAAGCACAATCTCTATCTTCAGTCACACACAAAAACTCCATAAAAAAGGTTCAATTTTTTTACTTCCACAGTTAACAGTTGCAGTGGTTCTGATTTATAGCAAACATTCTGATGCACTGCAGCAAATATTAGTCTGAAAACATTTTCACAGGTGTCCAAGGTAAGTCCCTCAAAAGACAATTCCTATTGCTGCACCGATCCAACAGGAAGGCTTATTCAGAGTACAAAATGTGTTCTGTATATAAGCAGAACCTTTTATTCATATCTAAAAGTAGCTTTCCTAGCCAAAACAGTCTCCTTAAACATATATATATTTTTTAAAATGGCAACACTGGTTTTAGATAAGTACAAAAGGGGAACTTTTACCAACAGTACAAAATACAGTGTCATTATCTGTCAACCACTAGGATTCAATAAGTCACATAGGAGTAAACACAAATTTATTTAGCAACCATTTCACCCGTTTGTGAAATGTACGATTTCCACACATCTTAATGGTTCAGGTCTACGTAGTCACAAAACAAATTAAATGTAAACCACTACAATAAAAGAAATCTAAACTGATAAAATCTCTCAATTCTTACAACAGCCCATATTTTCATCAATATCAAATTTATATTCATTTCCATTCATATTTCTTTTGAAAAGGAAAAAGCTTTTTAAGGCTTATGGATTGCTTCCCAAAGTCAGTTTTAAAATGGCTCATGGTAATTCTTACAAAAAATGGGCATCACTTAAGGAAAGCGAGACAACATCTTAAGTGCAGATTCGAAGTTACGACTCCCTCTGGCCTCATAACTGCTGCTAGAACAACATCAGATGTCTAAACCATCTAAAGGACATCTAAGAGAGTGTGAGGACTTCAGACGCTTCATTACAAGCGACATTCAGTGCTAATTCTTGGTACCTAGTCTTGATGGTTGGAACAGATACCTCACTCAGGTAAGTGCCATGTCTCTTATTGTGCTTTTCATCCAACTTTTTTCTCCAGCTCTGCATCTTTACACCTCATCACTACTTCTATGCAAAAGAAGGGTATAGCCAAGACGGTGCCATATTCAGTCCTGGACAGCATGAGTTACTTGACATTGAACACTATGAGGGGCCTCTCTTCACGCTTTTGCCAGGGGCTCTTCTTATTCTCGCCATCGTCATCTTTGTCGTCGGCTTCATTTTCATCATCAGGACTGGTGACAGAGTCTCTGTGGACCTCGCTGGCACTACTGCGGGTGCTGTTGTCACGACTACGGCCCTTACGAGGAAACGTCCCACCTCTGGACTCCGAGGTTTCGTCAAGCAGTGGTGCTGTAGAGTTCTCCTCAGGTGAGTACACGGCTGAATGGCCCTCACTGCTCGAGTCTGGCGTTTCGATAACGGGAAGTTTGGAATAAATCTTTCCATGAGCTTTTCTTTCACCTCCCTCCTTCACCTTGCCCTCCTCTTTTGTTTTTCGGAGAGTAGATTTCCCTGAACTCATGGGGATTCTTTTAGTACGGTGGTCCTGGGCTAGATTGCTGGGGCCCACGGGTGCACGCAAGGCTTCATTGCTCAGCTCAATGTAGGAGTGTCTAACAAGAGAGTTTGAACGGCCATCAAGTGAAACAAACCATGCACGGGGGTGCGGCTTTACCCCAAACTCCAGCAGCTTCTTCTCTGTCATTGCTTGCAACTCTCCATTCATTTGTGCAATAGTGGAGTCATTGAAAAGGACAGGAATACGGACAGGGGCAGTGGATTGTTCAGATCCCCAGTTCTCCTCTGAAGGTCCCTCTGCTTGCTGGCTAGACTCTTCCTCTTCCTTTTCTTGCCTGGGCTGCTGCTGCTGTTGCTTTTGGTGTTGACCCTGTTGCCGTGGCAGTGTCATGCTAACCTGGATGCCCTCCATATCATGCTGCAGCTGTTGCTGCCTTTCCATGGCCTGCTCCACAGCTGACAGGTCAGAGGACAGATGCATGTAATGTGCAGGGATGACCAGTGTGGGCACCATGCTGTGGTACATGCTCTCTTTCATCTGCTCCATGGAGTGACAGAAGATCAGCTGGCCAGGCTGGGTGTTGACGGAACTGGGCCGAGTGAGGGGATCCCCTGCCGATGCATAATACTCTGGAGGTTTGCTGTCCTGACTGTGATCCTGATAGTGACCAGCAAACGGTGGCAAAAGTGGAGGTGGAGACGGTGGGTCTGACGAATAGCCCTGGTTGTCTTTAGCATTATGGTGATGGTATCTGCGCTCATCTAAGTCCTCAGCAGAGCTGTAACCTTTGCTATAGTCGTCCTGTAGAAGCGGATTTCGAGTTCCTGAGTTTGAAGAGTGAGTGGCCTTCAATGGGAAGCTCTCTCCTCGCTTTGTGTCAGCATTCATCCTGGAGTTGCGCTGCCTCTGGGTGGGGCCATGTTTGAAGAAGTCCTCTCGAGAGCTGTGGAGATCACGGTTGGAGGAAAGTTCAGATTTGATGCCGTCATGGTCACCGGCCGAGGAGGCTGTCTCCACGTGTCCACCACTGATGAGATTGAGCTGGGAAATGGATGTGCCCTGGTCTCTCTTTGAACTCTCCAGAGTGGATGAGGGGTGCATTTTCCGACTATGGTGCCGAGGTTTCAGACATCGCCTCCTGGAAAAATAATAACAATATCTGTTAGCTATTATCCCACCAAGTACTGTGTGTGTATATATATATATATATAATATATACACAAACACACTGAACAAAATTATAAGCGCAACACTTTTGTTTTTGCCCCCATTTTTCATGAGCTGAACTCAAAGATCTAAGACTTTAAGATCTAAGATCCAAGATCCAAGATCCAATACAGTAAAACTGCACATTTTAGAGTGGCCTTTTATTGTGGCCAGCCTAAGGCACACCTGTGCAATAATCATGCTCTCTAATCAGCATCTTGATATGCCACACCTGTGAGGTGGATGAATTATCTCGGCAAAGGAGAAGTGCTCACTAACACAGATTTAGACAGATTTGTGAACAATATTTGAGAGAAATAGGCCTTTTGTGTACATAGAAAAAGTCTTAGATCTTTGAGTTCAGCTCATGAAAAATGGGGACAGTTTTGCCAAAAGACAAATACAAATGAAGTTTAGTGTCTTGCTCAATTTGCTCATGGAACTGATCTTGCCATGACATATTCTAGGGTTGCCCCCGACTAAAGATTTTTCTAGACGACGAGTAGTCGTTCATTTAAGCCATTAATCGACTAATCGTATGTTTATTTTTAATTAAATATATACTGAGGAGAATACTAAACCATAAAGAGCGTTTAATAGGCGTAATATAGCCTATTTCGCGCTCAAGCACACACATAAAGCTTGCTGCAAAGCAATGAATGTGTCGGAAAAAATAGCAAGGAGACATTTTATTTATTTTATTTTAGTCGGTGTTGGCTGCAAAGATGAATTTCATGATGCGCCTATAGAGAGAAATGTATCTTTCATACGGATTACATAAGCAGAAAGTTCTTCTTTTCATTTTGAATTGGTTCATTTAACAGTAGACATTTCAAGCTGTGTAATGATATATTTCTCATGTCTGTCAGGCAAGTAGCCTATACGCTGAGTTAATTTTTGTTAAGTGCTTCAGTTCACAGAGACTGAGACAGCAGAAAACGCATCCTGTTTGTTTTCTTTATTTTATAAAAGCACGTTTTCTTGTTATTGTGAGTTTACACAAATAAAAGTAGACCCTTTACAGTTTTCAGAAAAAATGCAAGTGATCGCGCCGGCGCCTCCATGTCATGCATATTTAACGTTTGGATTTCCTGCCCGACATACTGTAATTATCACAAAGAACCGTCGTTAACAATCTGTCCTTCTCACAGACTTCGTCACTAGTTTTTTTTCTGTGACTAACCGAAAAAAAGTTTGGTCGACTAAGCCTCTTCTAGTCGACTAACGTTTAGTCTACTATTAGGGGCAGCCTTAGTTAATTCAAAACTTTCTATGGCCAAGCCTACAAGGATGATCTATTAATCACTTTTTCGGGCACACAACAAAAATGCACACAGAGCGAAAATACCTGCAGTAGTACAGTAGTAAACACAGCAGAATAAGCACTAGCAGGGCCATGGCACCCAGAATCGCTAGCAGGAAAATGGTGTGGTAGGTAGTGATGTCTCTCAGACCAGAGGTGTTCAGTCCTGTTCCTTCAACACAAAAAGTATTTTTATTTTATACTCTTAAGCATTAAAAAATTAATGTTTAAACAACCATGTGCAGAAATTAATGTTATAAAAAGATGAAAATGGATATTAAACAAAATTCGAATCTAAATTTATTTCATTTTTAAAGTCGTGTAATTTAATGTTTACTGTCTGATCCAGAAAAATACGAAACTTAAACATATTAAGTATATCCTCAAAATGTCTCTTATTTGTCATACAACATAACATGCCATGTAACTGCTGCTGTCCTCACCTGAGGTTGAGGGAAATGCTGCAAGCCAGTATCCTAAATTTGGAGCCACAAAACTCCATGTCATCTGAGTGCCCTCTTTTTTAATGTATCCAGCACCGCTTCTGATCCATAGACCTGCAGCAAACCAGGACTTTATTACAAAATGAGCAGACATGGATAAATGCAATGAAATCTTGCTTCAGCATACACAAAAAGCTCAATTTAATGTGAATGGGCAGTGTGCCAGGGACAGATTAGACCCAAACTGTGCCAAATTACACATCCAATAGCTTTTCTTCATTAAAAAGTCATTTTAGGATCAGCCTAGGTTACCATTCAATATTCAAAATCACATCTGATAATGGAATATGGTGCACCAAAGCAGCGCAGCGAGGGGCACACATTTTGCAACAAGCCCTAAGGCCAGACAAATGAGCACAGAGAGTTAATATGTTCTGACAGGGTGAACCCTGACAAATACGATTTCAAATGTCTCCCTCCACTAAAGACGAAATGCTGTGCTAGACTGAAGCATACAAATTGGACCTGTTACTATATAGTAGTAAAAAACAACAACAAAATTTAATTATTAGACATTGATGCTTTCTATTGTCTATTAAATATGACTTATTTATCATTTCAGATTCCACAGCTTTGTGCACTTTCAGCTCTACAGCAGAATCCAAAGTACCAAACCCTGACTCATGCACAAAAACAGACCCAGGCAGCTGCATGCAATGTGTAATTATGCACACTAGAAGGTGCTATATGTTCATCTCAGCAGGGGCTTTCCCAGTATAGTAAGCTCCTCGAAGTACCATGTGCATAAGTATTCCCTGTCTCTGTATGGGCTACTTCCTCTGTGATCTGTCTCCAAAACAAACAGGACCTTAGTAGTCACATGGCAAATTTCAGCAACACAATGAATGTTTTCATAATCTGAACACATTTGGGGCATTCAGGCCCCACCCTTTTTAGATAAAGCAGAGGGCTGGGACTCAGCAGTCTGTGACATCATGTAAATTTGTGCTGTGTTAGTATGAGACTCGTGACTAAGGGCTTTGGGTTGTGCTTTGAGAATGGAATCGCCTTCTCATTTATATTCCCAACATCCACGTTTCTACAGTCTACAGAGCAAAGTCTTAGACAAAAGAGACTTTTGTAGTTTACAGCCACATACGTCCATCACATGGTCAAAGACACACTTACAGAAAGATTATATCTGCCCACACTCAATAATACAGGATCATGTTCTGCAGAACTGACTCTTCTCTGGAACGCAGTTCTCTGACCACCCCCACACACTAAATATTCAGGGTTTTCTTTCTCTAAAGCTGTCCAGCATTCTCAATCTAGATTTAGACAAACTTTTCTGCATCCTTGTAACAGTTGGCACCGTTTGAACAGCTCCATGTACTAAGCTACTATGTGCTCTAAAATCTTTCTTTCCTTGGCTCTAAATGGAGTGCTTGTCCACCTTATCACTCATGAAGAAAAATTGTCTAGAAAAATATCTAGACAAGACTAAATTATAGTTAATTTTTTTCATGTTCGAAGGAATCACAATATATGATATATAATAAACAAATAAGTGATTACCAAATTATGAATACATGATTCATACCCTACCATTCAAAACTTTGAGGTCAGTACGATTTTATGTTTTTGAAAAATGTCTCATGCTCACCAAGGCTGCATTTAAAAAAAAAAAATTACTGTAAAGTAATATTGTGAAATATTATTACAATTTAAAATAACTGAATTAGTATTATTAATGAATTATCGCCAATAATAATTTAACCACTATATTAGAATGATTTCTGAAGGATCATGTGACACTGAAGACTGGAGTAATGCTGAAAATTCAGCTTTACCAACAAAGGAATAAATTACATTTGAAAATACTAGTGCAGTGCCCGCAAAATCAGTTTTTGTGTGTGTTTTTAGTAATTGTTGGTTTGGTGTGGTGTGCTCATTGTTACAATTACACAGCAAAAGTTCAGTGACATTTTTATTTGTGCATGGTAGAAAGCAAATACTGATACTGACATAATGACATACAATAAATATGGAAAATTGAACTACATGGTTGCAAAACAATTTATAATGGTGATATTAGGTGACATGTATTTGGGTATCTGTGTACAGGTAGCAGGAGTTTAGATTAGATTAGATTAGTTTAACATTAGTTTCAACTTTGTTGTCATTGTGCAGATTATAATTATTGAGACAATGAAAGGCAGTTAGCGTCTAACCAGAAGTGCAAAAATGCAGAAAAGTGCAATGTGAACAGTATGGACAAGTAGTGCAGTATAAACAGTACATGACATATAGTGCAGTGTAGACAGTAGTATACAGTTAATGAAGTGATATGGTGTACAGTAAGGATATGGGGATTTGCCGTCACGATCGGTAAGAGTAGTGTTAACCTCGTTTAAGCCTGCATAGCCTACATGAGCTATCCTGTTGAATAGGCAGGGCAACTATTTAACATAGCATATTCAACATCAAATAGTTACAGGCTAACTTCAGTACGCATGACACAGTAATAACTGAGCAAACAGTTCGTGAATAGGCTACTACAAATGATGGCTGTAAAAAAGAGACTGTGAACGCATTTAATAGGATATGTTTAGTTGGTGAATATCATAGGCTACTATTACACAGTAGGTAGCGATAATGTTAAGTGCACCAGAATAAAATATAATATTCCAAAGTAAACAGTGTAGCTGACTTACAGATTCAGTTAACATCCACAAATAAATAAGCGTGACAATTCAGGGAGCAGGCTACACAGTGAACTCAAGAGAAAACGCTACTTAAGCTCCGCTGCTTTCTTCGACCCTCTCTGTCTCTGGTCCTGCGCTGTGCTCACTCAGTGTGCAGTGTGAGAGGGGGAGTGGGCACTCAGTGTGCAGTGTGAGAGGGGGAGTGGCCAGCGGCTAGAGCGGCAAAAGCCAATGTGTGCTTCTTTTACCGATATATTTAATGATATCTTTTGCATTTCTAATCCAAACAACGTCAAACTTGCCCGTAGAAAGACACCTGTCAAGTTTGAAATCCATCCGGACTAATGGTTCGAGAGATATGCGAATAACAGACACAGACAGACAGTTCAATTCCTGTAATTTATAGATAGATAGATGTTAAAATAGAAAACAGTTAATTTAAATTCAAATAATATAACACAATATTACTGTTTTCTGTGTGAATATATTTTAAAATGTAATTTATTCCTGTGATGGTAAACCTGAATTTTCAGCATCATTACTCAAGTCTTCAGTGTCACATGGTCCTTCAGAAATCAGTCTAATATTATTATATTTTATCTTATGTATACATATATTTTTATATTATATTTTAAAATATATTCAAATAGAAAACAGTTCATTTAAATACTAATAATATTATACAATATTACTGTTTTTACTGTATTTTTGAATAAATAAATGCAGTCTTGGTAAGCACAAAAATAATTACATTATTTGTGCATTGTTAAATAATGCTAAATCTGTATGAATATCCATCCAATATTAACAAAAAAAAGTCCTGTACTTTAGGGGTAATACTCAGACAACAGAACATCCTTTCAACAGACTTATCTGTCTAGGGTCAAAGGGGGCTTTTCCAGGCCAACTGACTCTCTTATTGCATTGTAAATTGAATGGGGACCTCTTATTGAATCTCTTAAATGGACATCTTTAATTATTGTATTATATTACCCACCAAGACCAGTTCAGGAAAACAAGCTAAGAATGACATACATGCAATCACACATGGCAAAGGGACCAAGACGTTGAGGCACTGCATACTGAAATGGGTGGGTAAAAGGGGGAGCTGGGATTAGGTTGCCATAGACTAAGCTGCTTAGTTTAAAATCATTTGAGATTTCTCTGTGGAGCTAAGAGAGGCTAAATGAATATTTTACCACACTTTAGGAGAGATCCCAATAAGTAGTCCAGACATTAGAACTGAAAAAAAAAAAAATGTAACACAAAAATACTGGATAATCTGGAATGACATGTGAAACTATATCAAAAGCAATCTAAGGGAAATTAAGACCTAAATGTACAGCCAGAAAGTGGGCCGATACCCTCTTTTAGTTGTATTGATTTTTCCACCAGAGCTGTTCTCTTTATTAAGCGGGCACCAGTGAAGGATCTAGGGAATTCGGCAGAGCTTGCCAGGTACTAAATCACATCCTGTTTTGGGAGCTGTGTCATGACAGGGTCAATGTCTGGAGATGATTTCTGCTTTATGAATTGGCAGGCTATTATCTCTCCGTTGTGAGAAGACTGAACAGCTTTCTTTAATTTGTACTGCACATTCACTTCACCTGCTCTCACTTTATCTGAACCTGCTTAAATAACTCAACTAAATTTGGAAAGTTAAACAGTCTTTCTCCATCTCCCCTTTACCATATTTTCTTACCTTTTCTCTGCTTCTTGTACACTTCTTAACAATTTACGACCCCCTCTTCCAAATGCTGCATTAAGCCCTTGTGGTCTTCCTGGAGGCTTAATTTTGCATGTACTATGACAAGGGTTTCTAATCCTGCCTCAGAAAAGTTCATGTCATACCGAGTTTAGCACCAAGCTGCCCCAACACACTTGTCTGGAAGTTTCTAGTAATCCTGAAGACATTGTTTAGCTGGTAAATGTGTTTAAATATGATTAGAGATAAACTAGACCACTATAGAATCTGGATCAGCAAAAAGGGGTGCATCAAGAGAACATGGTGTCCACTAAAGTGGGCGTCCGTGATCACCCTCGTAATTACATTGGCAACAAAGTTGCTAGTTTGATTAATATAACTTGGATAAAATTGTCCATATACCAGTATCCAAATTTACCCATATTTTGTTAAATGCTGTTTACCTGTTCTGTCCTCAAACCTCCAGACTGGGACACTAGTGGCAGTTTTGAGAGGAGAGTCAGAAGGAAGAGGGATAGAGATGTGAATGGCTTCTGACACCTGGACCTCAGTGCTGTTGGGCCCAGTGAGCTGAGCACACATTGCAGCTAGTGCAGTTAGCTCCACCCAGCTACTGTTAGTTCCTGAATCAGAAGTAATAGCAGAAAATGTATAACACTCCATGAAGCCACAATGTGCTGTGCTGTGCTGTGCATGCGGGGTGGGGGGTAATAGTAATGGCCAGATATATGGGTAACTCCACAGAAACATATCTCTTTGAAGAGGTGTTTGGATAAACTCACCTGTTGAGTTGTTCTCCAAGGCGAGGGGGTAGGGGAAGCCCCCAAGCTCATATTGACTGCGGGAAGAGGTGAGCATTGCAGAGAGTGTGATTTGGGAGGTGTTTAGTGGTGGTCTGATGGCTCTCCTCTGAATTTGTACCCATGGCTGTCTCCGGGATCCTAGACAACAGAGATAAAGACTTTTTCTTTTTAAATGTATAGGTATAGTGAGTAAGAATGGATTAATCGTAAAGAATTTATAGATTCTGTTAATGATAAAGAACCGAGTCATAACTATTTCTCACATTATTTCTCACGTTATTGGTTCCCAACCCTAATAATGAGCTACTTGTGGGATTTGTTGTTTCCTGCATTCACTCGTGAATGCAGTTTTATAGGATTCAGTAACCACTTCCTTTAACCAGTGTTGCTGTTATAATGAGCAAGTGATTCAACCTCTCTCTGCTATGGCCAGTCCTCTCTCTTGCCAGTCAGAAGGAGAAATTGTGGGGCAGGATAATTAAGTAATTGCTAAAATACCGCAGGAATATAAAGAAAATGTTTCCCAGAACTATAGTTCTTCAAAGTTTCCTGAAACATTTTACAAGAATCCAGAGTTCAGAATCCACACTGCAGTAATCCCTTCCCCTCCTCCACTTGGCTTGCTTAGTCGGCGAGAGGCAAATAGAAAGGCCTAAAAATACAAGCGTGTATCTCTCACTGTAGGCTGTCTGCTCTGATTAGTGCTGGGTTAGCTGATCACTGATCGGCCCAGGCATTCAGGATAGCGTGGCTGCAGTGGCAGTGCTTGGGGACCGTTGAAAGCTGGCAGGCCTGGATATTCCCTTTTTGTTGGTCACAGTTATTCATTTTCTTACCATATCCATCTCTTGATGAGAGGAGAAACTAATACAGTCCAAAGGAATCTCTAAAATTAAACCCTATACCAATTATCTGTCCATCTATCTTTAGGCAACATAAACAAACATGTATACCAGCATTTAAGACAAGTGTGAGATTCAATTAGGCTATAAATGGCAAGGCTAATATGAGCCTACTCACAGTCTAACTTTAGCTTTCAGACTCTAAGCCTAACTGCATAATCGTGGCACTAGTAGCGATTTGCATCTTACATGATGATAAGGAAGGCTGCAACAGTGTCTGGCCAACAAAGCTTCCAATTCCTCTAGGATTGCTCAAGGATTGGGCTGCAGATGGGTTGATCCCCTGTAAACCTGACACTGAAAACTATGATTATGCTGTAAAAGAACGGAACAGTCTATTTGGGACTGATGCATTGCCAATTGGCAAGCCTCCTAAGGAGCTTGGGCATTATGAATTGCTTTGAGAATCCCCTTCATGTGCAGCATCATGTGGTTGGCCACCTCTGATGGGGCCGTCTACTGTCAGAGAGATGGTTAGTAGTGGTAAACCTCACAAATGTCAGTTGGCTTCATGAACAGAATGAACATAACTATATAAAAAATATATTCCCTTTAAAATTTCTTGTTGTTGTGTCACAGATTTTCACAGTTTCTAGGTTTCCTTTATTCTCTTTTAGTTGGGCAATTGGGCCTACTTCGAAGTTGTGCCAACAGGCCAAAATCTTTTTGGTTCAGAGAGGAGTGTTCACTGACACTCATAATTTTTAAGTCGGACAGAGGGCTAGATTGAGAAAAATTAATACCCCTCAGGGAGTGAGCTCACCAAATAGACATACCACTAAATCACTAAAGTGCACTTCCCTCAACTACACTAACCAATTTATCATAATTTCCATGACAAAGCCATAGATGTTAGTAGCATCAGTTGGCCTTTTGTACAGAAGGCTATTTGAATGCTATAGATTATTATTGCTGACCTTGGGGTCAAGCTATCTGAGGAAAACAATCAGAGTTAACACTGAGTGTCTGTTACCCACTCTGATATAGAGACCTTCAATTGTGGGAGTGGCCAGGTCAATGAATGTGTACCATCTGCTTCCTATAAATTAATGTAAGTTTGGATAAAAGCATCTGCTAAATTAATAAATGTAACTTGTGTCTTTTAAGAAGATTAAATGGTTCATAACCCATCAGCTGGACTTTTGTCATGAGTATCAGAGATGATTGTTACACAATATTACATTTTACCTCAGGAAAGTAAACCATTATTATAGCTAATGAGCTAATAAACTGATGAGCATATCATCACATAATTGAAATTATAATAATTTAAACTCATAACATCGAGGGATGTCCCGATCAAGCTTTTTGTGCCCACCGATCCGATCTGAGTAACTGAATATTGAGTATCTGCCGATACAGAGTACCGGTCCGATACTTGTATTTACCTAGTGCTGGGTGCACACAAGTACATTACAGTTATTAAAATCAATCAAATGTCTACAGGGATGTGCAGAGTTTCTCAGGGGCTCAAATGTAAAAAAGGGGGTATCTATCACTACAGAGTAATTCTAATATAACAATTACTAAAGTAATTATATTTATAGGCCTATATTATTTTATTTTAATAATAATATTAATAATGAGACAGGCTGAAATCCACTTCTGCTGAATGGGGATAGGACAGCATTGTTAAACATTGAAATAAACGTTTGCCCCTCATTTCGTTTTGTAATTCACTACTGGTTTTGTGTCTATAATATTTTATGCTGCTGTTAATCTTCATTACTAGAGTGTATTTTATATTTTATTTGGGTAATTTTTCCAGCCTATTAATTTGTTCTGACTTTAATATACTTTAATAAAATATGCTGAAATGTAAAGATTAACCAGAACAATAAGCAGAATAATTGCAACAAAAAGAAGAAGAAAAAAGTGGATTTAAGGTTAGAAAGCATGAAGCTTATAGTCCGAAGCAAGACACATCCCATAGTGACGCTTTATGGCAAGTACGTCTCAAATAGTCTGACGGCATATACAAATAAACAGTACATAAATGATTTGAGTAATTTGTTACAAAAGTATGCATCAAATATGTTAAACACTGTATGACGTGCTAGAATAGACTTTATTGGTTTTCACACCATTAAAAGGAAAAGATGAAGCTTGAATGTGCGTGTGCATTTTCCTTTTAATGGTGGTTGGCAAACCCATTTGAAGGTACACACTGCGACCTACTGCATGACACCTCCATGACATCTGATGTAAAATAAAGGATCGGGTTTAGGATAGCCAATGCAGAGCAGTTCTCCTCTGGCTAATGAACGAACAGTGTGCATTGTGGTCGTGTAATAACATTAATATAACATTATATACATTTAATTTAGTTCATTTTCTAAAAATTAAGACATTTTCACATAGCTGTTAAAATATATTTTATATTATTTATATTATTATATTTTATTTGAACTATCAGCAAGTTTTGTGATATACCGTAAAACTTCAAATAATAGCCGAGTCCCAAATAGACGCCTGTCTCTTTTACACGCCTGGTGTGGTTACAGGTTTGGATAAATAAAGGCCGGTCTCAAATAGAGGCCTGGTCTGTTTTTTTTAGTTTCGGGTTGTATTTAATCTTCTAAAACCCGTCAGATCGTCTGTTTAAGCCAGTTCTATTGCGCATGCAAGAGAGCCCTGAGAGACTTTTTTACAGTCTATGATCTGGACGGGAGCTGTTAGCGCAAGCAAGGCAGGCAGAGAGAGTTAGCGCCGTGTCGCGTCTATGACAACTCGAGGTTTCGGGTTTCGCACACCGGACGAGCAGCGCCACATCGCGTCTATGACAACTCGAGGTATCGCACACCAGACGCGCACTTTGTCAGTTAATGGCCAGCAATATTGTTGTGTTTAAGGATATTATGGAATTAAGATCATGCCTGTACTATGTTATGATTGAACTGTACAATTAAATACAATCGTTGCTTAGTCTGCAGTCTGAAATCACTTTACCTCAGAGCGTCCGTTAACTGAATGAATTGAGAATATCACCTGAAAATCTGATAACATCAGCAATTTTCATCCAACCAGCTGATTTCTGTAAATGAATGTAAAACTAAATGAATATTGCAGCACAGGGTGAAGTCTCAACACTAAATTAAAGGCCTGTCTCATATAGACGCCTGTCTCAAATACAAGCCAGTGCAGTTCGGCGATTTGGGAAAATAAAAGCCCGGGCTATTATTTGAAGTTTTACGGTATATATATATATATATATATATATATATATATATATTTACTGTGATGTGATCAATATTAAATGGTATTAAAAATACTCATACCATGATTGATTTTGGTCATACCACCCACACATGGTAGCAGTCGAATGACTCAATAGCTATCTGTATCTCAATAGGCCCTGTGCCTGGAAGCTATTCATGCAAGCAGGTCTCAGGAGATTTACATTCAACTCACACTCCTGCTTGATTCTCACCAATTTATTCTCAGAAAAACACACTTCCCTCCTCTTTCACCCTGCCCCACTCTCTAGTCAAGGGAGTCATTTCTCATCCCTCTCTTCATTGCACGTTATCAGTTACAGATGTGCTTGTGCTCTTTTGGGAGAGAAAGACATAATGCCACTACTGGCCAGAGAAAACGAGATACTAACTAAAAAAAGGATGTACAACGACTGATTTATACATACATACCAGTAAGGTAGATTTAACTAAATATTAGGCTATCATGAAATTACACATATTTTGTTAATGGTTAATTATTATTAACAATATGTGATAAGATTTTAAAGTGCTAAATGTTTGCGGTTATTGCAAAAAATCACAATTGTATCAAAATTGTTTTCAGGCGATTCTGTAATCAGGAAAGGACTAAATAGAATAAAATGGGGTTGCATATTGTAAATGTAATTCATTCCTGTTGTGAAATGCACCTAAAGATATCCAGATATACAAACACAACAATGATATACAGCAGTGGCTTTCCAAACATTCAGATTCACCATTTATATTAGCATGTTTCTAAACAAACCCTCAAGCCCAAATCAATTGAGTGACTTCTTTTCAGACTGGCATGCTGTGAACACAAAAATCCACCCACGCTACGGCTCAGAGTTTATGCTGTTTCAGTCCGTACATGCGATTGACTCACTTTTCATAAAAAATGCTCACAGAAAACATAACCCGACTCTGCAAACAAACAAACTAGAGGTACGTGTTTGAGCAAAACAATAAATGCATTATATTTTGCATGAATTTGTTCTCTAGATTCAGGGGGCATTAACAAGCTCTTTATAACAGAAATTTAGTGGTCAGACAGCAGCAGAACCTAATTGATGGACTAGCCGATTTCAGATCAGGTTTTACATGACACATTCCTCCCACATAACAGAGACGGATATGCAACACTTTAATAACCCCTCCTCTTTCCAAAAGCACATTCTACTGGCACTGCCAAAGTTGCCATGGTAATGGGTTTTGAGGCATGAGAAAAAAAAACACGCCAATGTGAGTCCTGATCTCCCTCTACTTCCCTCAGTAAGCACCATGTTATTATCTAAGGCTAGATGTACTGTAATAGTACATAAATAATACTAAAATAACACTTTTATAGTTGTTTTTACACTTAAATATATAGTTGTTTATAGACTGATTGTTAACTCTTGAAATTCCAGTCAAATTTATTCATCTTCGGCTGTAGGACAACAACTGAGATATGATGCCTGATGGTGACACCTCTTCCCAAGGACAAAGTTGGGGCCAATTGCATTTATTGTACATTTCAATGACTGAAAATGCTTAATATTGAAAGAGTTTCAATATTAAGGAGTATTATTAAGAGTCCACACCACAACTACAATGATAATGGCACAAAGGAACGATTTTGTTTGGAAAAAAAAAACACTTTCAAAATTTTTTTTCCAGCTGATGAACGATAAAAACCATTGACAGAATCCAATCATAATACAACTGACTTTAAAGAGCTATAGCATTTAAAGCAGCAGATGACAAAACTGCAGTGCACACTTATAATAATAACAACAGGTTGTTATAGTGCACTGGTATGGAAGCTATTATAGTTATCATTATAGTAATCTTTATATTTATCGCTCTTGGTGTGAACGTTTACTCAAGTCAGGTACAAAAATAATACTTTGGTACAGTAATGAATGATTACTCAAGGACTTTACACTCTTACTAAAATGTCTAAACCAGACTGCAAGGTTGGTCCTTTTTTCTGTGCTGGGCCCAACAAGTTGCCCATTTATCTCTGGAAGAGCTTGGAGACACTGATGGTATTCTATCCTCTCTTACTGAATGTGAAGAGGGAACGAGAGCAAGCTGTTGGCTTGTCAGCAGCAGAGGGAATGGGAGGACACTGCAAAATGTGAGTGCATGTAACTATAATCACTGATCACATCAGGGACCCACACACACACACAGCTACAAAGTCCCTTTATGCACAGAGAGATCGAGCTCATTAAGTTGATAAAGATCAGGCAGAAAGAGCTGTGTCAGGATGCCTACACACACATACATAGAAAAAGGATATGCAGGGCTCTGATATTCAAGTTTGCATGAAGCACATTACATCATACTTCATACTCCATTGGGTAAAATCACTTCCTACCCTGAAATCTTTCAACTAAAAGTCAGTTTCCTACAACCATAATTTGAGCCATTGCACTCCACATTAAACACCTGACTAGCACTGCAAAATGCACAAGCCACCCAGGCAACACAGGCAGCAGTTTCTCTAAATCTTCCTTATGTTTCCAGAGGAAACAACCACCTGCCAAAGCAAATGTGTCATTTGATCATGTTTGTAAATCTTAGTGGACGTTTATTGAGCGTGGAACGTGGTGAAATAGCTTGTAGACACTGCGCCCAGTCTCAGTTAAATTGGATATGCTTATTGGCAGCTCTTGAGAAACGAGACTATAGTGTTAGTCTGATTATTTAAACGACCAACTCAGCAGTTCCACACATCTGCACATGTAAACACTGCAGGATGTGTGTGAATCAATGGTGCTGCTTTTGGATCTCAGATTCCAAGCTAACCATGTGGAACAGAGCCTGGCTGAGTCGCAACACAGAATTGGACGGTAACCCCATATCACTGATGGACATAAAGTATCAGTCAAACCTACAGGAAAACCGCGGTGCTCAAGTGGGCATTACAGGTTTAAGTCCAAACTGGGATGCCTTTCTCTCCCTAGTAATTCCCTTTTTATAGTACTATAAATAGAAAAACTGGTGAATTTACTAAATAGATTTGATTCTTAAATGCTATGATTAAAGAGATTACCCTTTTTTTTTATTTACTTTTTCACCATTTACTTACCCTCATTTCATTCCAAACCTGTATGTATTTCTTTCTTCTGCTGAACACAAAAGATATTGTGCAAAATGTTGAGAACCAATCAACATTGGAGCCCATTGACTTGCATTGTAATAATAATAATAACAATAATAAAAAAAACACTGGGATATTTTTCAAAATATCTTCTTGCATGTTTCACAGAAGAAAGAAATTCATACAGCTTTGGAATGACATAAAGGTGAGCAAAGGATGAGATAATTTCCATTTTTAGGTTAAACTATCCCATTGAGGGAAAAAAAGAGAACTCACCTGGAGAACCCAACAGTAACTGCACAACATCGTCATATAGCAGGAGAGTGGCCGGTCTCTGGGGAAGTAAATATAGACTTACGGAGGCGTATACTGAAACACAAGAGAGAGAGAGAGAGAGAGAAACAGAGGGATAAGTACACTACTGTTCAAAAGTGTGGGGTTAGTAAGATATTAATACTTTTGTTCAGCAAGAATGCATTAAATTGTGACATTTATAATGTCACAAAAGTTTTCTATTTCAAATAAATGCTGTTCTTTTGAACTTTATATTAATCAAAGAATCTTGAAAAAGGTACCAAGTTTTTACCAAAATATTAAGCGGCACAACGGTTTCCAACATTGATAATAAGAAATGTTTCTAGAGCATCAAAACATCATATTAGAAGGATCATGTGACACTGAAGACTGGAGTGATGATGCTGATAATCCAGCTTTGCCATCACAGGAATAAATTACATTTAAAATAATATAAAAATATAAAACACATTTTAAATGGAAATTATATTTCACAATATTACTGTTTTTACTGTATTTTTGATCTAATAAATCAGTAGGCCTACATATGCAATAAAATATATAATAACAGTAAGCTTTACATTCATAAATACTGTGCATTCCACTCTATTCTATATATACACACAATGTTTATAATTTATATACGTAACAATAAATGAATCATACGGTAGATGCATTGACGTATAGATGTAATTAATAGACCTTAGATGGTCATGGTCCATATGCATGTCTCAAGAGAAAGTTCATTCTACTTCATGCTACATTAACTTAGCATGACAAACTTCTGGATCTTACTTAGCCTTATTTGTCCTTATTAGCCTCAGGAATCATTTACCCTGGAGAGCACAAGGATGTTGTTTTTCCTGTAATATACAGTAGTTCACCAGATGTAGCTGCTTATTCACAGGTGTGAGACATGACTCAGCAGAGTCAGTTTATTGCAACACAGCAGGAAACCGCGTTCTCGCTTCAAACAAGCCTTTGATGACAGACACCATGCAAAACCTGACAAAATCTTGAGATAGTCCTGCCACTATTTGTCTTCCTGTCAAACACTACCAGACCATCAGCTCTGTTGCCGTTCAGTGGATCTTTGTTTTGGATCCATCAATATTTTGTCCAGAGGACAGACTCCTAAAGATGAAGTATGAGAAGCATAAACTAAATGTTACCTGTTGGTATGCCAACATTAATTATTTCTTTATTTAAAAGTCTTTTTTAGTCATCTATTTTTGTCAGCTAATCTGAAATGTACCTCACCCTTGAGTGCTCCTCTACGGGCAGGAGGACATATGCTGGCAGTACTCCAGAAGACTGCTGCATGCTGGGAGCAGAAATCCTGTGTGTCTCTTTCCCATCTGCCATGGCACATAATGTCCCCCTGACTACCCTAAGCTCAATATTTTCCAGTGTTTATTTCATAAGAACATGCTTTTGTTCAAGCTCTTCAATGTAATGAATGCTCTCAGGATTATTAGTAAAAAACTAAAAAAAAGTTTGATCAGTTTCTATATGGACTGTCTGCTGTGTATTTGAGAATTTAGCAGGCCACCAAAAGACATTAGGACCCAAATGCACAGTAGAATGCATTCAGATTTCCCTGAGATCAAGAAAGCTTGTCACTTGCAGGAACAGACTGTAGGAAACATGACACAGGCGATTCATGCACATTTACACCCATGCAGTTATGCATACATGAACGCACACACAGCACAGATGCCCTGAACAGAAGGGGCTCTGCTCTCTTTAATATTCTGCTTGGTAGGTATGTGAACAAAATAAAGGGAACAACAACAATACTGTACCCACACTGCATTAGCTAGAAGCTCAAAGAAAAGTGTGTATGAAGAGAGGGAGGGTAATGCATTGGCATTATGTGGTTTCATTTTTCATCATTTGTACATATAATTACCTTCTGAAGCATTGTGACGACACATAACACATTTATACACCCTGGCTTTGATCATACAGAATTCACTCAGAATAATGTATAGAGATATAAATATATCAATATATTAGTACAATATCTGTTATCGGCCATGAGAGAGTCATCTACCGTTCACTTTATCTTTTATCTCAATTTATCTTTCAAATAATGTATTAACACCGTTAAATGTTATCTTTGACAGATCTCAAAATAAATTTCTATTTTTCATAATGTATAAAATAATGTTGTGATGTCTAAATCGACTTGTAGCATTTAAAACAATATTTTAGGTTTAGTTTTACTTCAAATATATTTAAAGACAAAATAATATGGAATTTTAATATCAAGCATTTATTATTTAAATAATTATATGCTGACCTTAATTGGTGTCAGTGTGAACACTTGTTTAATAGATAATTTAATAGTGAACTGTTCCTTTAAATGCTTTGGGGTCACTGCAGACGGCCTCAAGCTAATATTAGCATGAATTGAAAGACACAGAACCCAATTGTGATATCATGGGCTCTTTAAAACCAGTAAAATAGAATTATTCAGTTAAACCATAATGGACTAAGAGAAATAGGCCAATGGAGGACAGAACAAGTGTTCCCGACTTCAATTGATTTAATCCGAGCCGCAAGCAACTGCCTTATCACTCCATGAGAATGACTCACTCTCTCTCCCGAGTTTGCGTGACTCACACAGATTATCAAAGTGCTGCAGGGACAGTTAAAACTCCACGACACTGTAGTTTTTTTTAGAAAGCCTTTTTCAGCATGGCTAAGAGACGAAATGGAGGAGGAATAGGGGGCAGATGTTTTGGGACCAAACAGATTGGAGTTGGAGTACAGACCAATGCATTATTATCATTCAAATGACTGGCATCAAGTCATTTTCACACTGCTGTTAGTCATGTAATTCATCTGCCCTGCATTAAAACAACCATCCAGATTAAAATATGAGTCTGCCAATTAAAAGGACTTTATCAACTATTAGTACGATTATAACCATCACAGGAATGTGCTGTTAACAAGCCACATGCAGGTGTAAATGAACAGGGACTGAATGATATATATTAATGTTAAAACATTTTTTTTTTATATTTGATATTAACTTCTTATATACTATAATATACAGTCTATTAATAATATAATTATTGTTTCTTTAAAAAAAATATTATACTGACAAAATGGCCAGCTTTAACTCCCCTCTCACCAAATGCTAGCATAATGTATCCCGATCTTCAAGCAGAAGGAACTGGATAAAATCAATCCACAATCTGACTTGTGATGCAGCCGGAAATTAAACCACACCATGTTCATTTGTCTGACCAGAAGAGAACTGGCCCTGGAAGACTGGAAGGGTTTTTTCTCTGCTTTTGTCACCGATGGGGCATGGGTTCCTTGTAACTGTCGCCTTTTGGCTTGCTTAGTTGGGGACACTTAATATTCTGTAATATTATTAATTGACTGCACTAACACTACTGGATGAGAACCGAACTGAGCCGGATGATGACATCACTGTTTTCTTCAGAGCTGCTTCCTTGATATTATTGCATAACTGATGAACTTCAACAGTTTTTGAACTGAACTGAATCAACATTGAAATAATTCAACTGAATAATGACTGTTTAATATTGTCTAGAGCTGCTTTACAGCAGAATTTAATTCTGTTTGCATTATTGCATCGTTATTTTACTGTGAAGCTGCTTTGAAACAATCTGTATTGTATAAAGCGTTGTATACGCTGATTTCACGCAGCCGTTATTTTGAAATCGAAAGCGAGGCTCCGGTGGGAAGAAAACCGGAAGTGTCGCCTTTAATCACAGGAGAGTCGTGAATGCGATGGCGTATTGTTGTGTTTAATGATGTTGTGTCAATTCTAAAACTGTACATACATTTCTTTCATACTTTAGACTAGGGATGTCCCGATCAGGTTTTTTTGCCTCCGAGTCCGAGTCATTTGATTTTGAGTATCTACCGATACCGAGTCCCGATCCGATACTTCGATAAAAAAGAATAAAGAAGAGCCAAAAAAAAAAAACAGATCCAGGATGTTCCTTATTTTTTTATTTAATTCACCTTATTTTAACATTCAACAACTCTTACAAACACTGCAGAGCACTTCTGTGAGGTAGCTTGAACAATCATTTATGTAATAAATAACATAAATTCTTCACCTTTGCAGGGCTTGAATTTTCGGTGCGTGAATGCGGGGGTTGCGCATAATTTAAACCATTCCCGCAAGGTTAGCTTTTATAGTGCGAGAAATTCCCGCACAAATATATTTGCTTCATCTCAGAGCAAATGATTTTAAAAAAAATCACAGATGCGAGAAAAAATGTCAAACTGTCTTTTATTTTCGAATTTAATTCCTCAATCAGCGCTGGACCGGCTTTCTCTGTCTTCCGCTGAGTCCTGGCCGTAGACAGATCATGTGTTTCACGCTGTCAATGCAGTGGTCTGAGTTGCGCTGATCTTATTCACACTATCGAGTGTAGGTGCAGCATTCTATCATTTTGAGTCATAATGAGCTGTTTGTGAAGAAATTATCCGCTTCCAAATTATGCCATTTTAATCAAGAAACTGAAACATTAAAAAACATGTTGCTCTTTATGGTGTGCGAGTGATAGAGCGCGGCAGCAACGAACCAACTGATCAGCTTACAGCGTAACAACATTGAATGCTCGGCCGAACAGCTGATCATAGCTGTACAGGGCGCCTTATTATTTTTCATCTCCATAAATATATCTAGTAGTAAAGCTAATGCAAGGGCTAGAAATCTACTTTGCTGATACTTCCTCATCATCATGAACGCAGTTCATGGTTGCATAGCAACGACAGACGCCACAGAGAGCAAGCGTTTGTGGAAAGAAGGAGACAGCGGTGCGCCCGCGCTTTCACTTGGTTAGTTTACACATCATACGTCTTTGCAACAAAGTGATGTCATGCCGCACGCGTTGCTGTTTCTGTGTGGAGTCAAAAGGTTCTAACTCTGTGCCACCGCATAACTATAGATGTGTTAAAAAATAATGAGAATATATACATATATATCCGAGTCCTGATCGGGAGGTAACGTCCGATTCCGATCGAGTCTGAAACCACGTGATCGGGCCCGATTTCCGATCACGTGATCGGATCTGGACATCCCTACTTTAGACTATATACAGTGAAATTAATTTATAAATAAAATAATTTTTTTATATATAATTCAGAAAGTAAAAAAAAGAAGCAGGAATGAACTATACATATCCTATATTGGATATTAACATCCAATAGTGTAAATCGCAGCAGCAGCTTCAGGTTGGTAGTCCAAGGCATTGTTGTTTATCTTTACTTCCCACCGGAGCCTCACTTTCGATTTCAAAATGGCGGCTGTGTGAAATCATCGTATAAAGGCGATTTGACTGACAAAGTGGCGGGAAATGAGTTGTCCTTCTGGCCTGCATGCATAAACAAACACACAAGCAGGCCTAGAGTAGTTGAATGATAATAACGAAATGTCCCAAATAAATCTGATTTCAAAAATTTAAATTAATCGAGAACTTGTGGGAAAATCTCTATCAATACCGAACTCTACTTACCAACTCTATTTGACTTTTTTCATTTTGGACAGTTGATTGGTCTTGCCATCAATACAAAGAATATATATTACATTTCTAATATCACTCAGACTTTGGGCATAGTATCTTAATCTCTAATTGATTCCAGTAAATTGATCTGTAAAGGGACTGTGTCCTCACATTTCAATTAATTCAATAACTTCCTTTCTTTTCGCAACTTCATTTCATCTACACCAGGGGTGTCCAAACCTGCTCCTGAAGGGCCACTGTCCTGCAGAGTTTAGCTTCAACTTGCCTCAACACAAGTGTCTATTATGCCTAGTAAGACCATTATTCGCTTGTTCAGGTGTGTTTGATTGGGGTTGGAGCTAAACTCTGCAGGACAGTGACCCTCCAGGACCAGGACTGGACAACCTGATCTACACAATATGTCATCCACATTTTTGACAGCATCTCCTAATTTGGTGTGACTCAATGGGAATGTGTGCAATGCCCCCCCAAGAGGCTAATGTCATACTGAACATGCCTTCATTTACCAGCCCGGCAGGTCTGGCACGACATGGAGCCACATTTGCTGGCTGTCTCCATATCTGTAACCCCTCTGGCTAAGTGGCTTCCAGCTGCTCGTACAGACAGCTTTATGCTGAAATACATGATTTCACTGCCTCCCCTCTCCAGAGGTCTGACCGCATAACTGGGTGGGGTTTGGGTGGAGAGAGAGGGGTGGAGGAGAGCATGCTGTTGTGCAAACAGAATTAAGCCAATCTTAGAGCGAGAGAGTCAAAAGAGGACATGGCCGTCTGGGGCCCGACTCCGAGCAGCTGCTAGGTATCACAACGCGGGCCGGCACGCTCCACACTGGGAGTGTTGTTTAACATTCCTGTCCATTTGTGTGCAAAGCTCCATCTGGATTACAGATCTAGATGGTTGATCTAAATAATAGGACGAAGCCAACAGATCGCAAATCACTCGTCAGATTCGGAAAGTTCACTGAGGCCATGAGCAAAAATATCACCATGTTAACAGTTGCACTCGAAACAGCAATATAATGGCTAATAAACTAATAATACATTTAACTAAAATGCACTTTAAGATATTTTGAATAAAAGTAAATATGGAATATAAATCAGAGTGGGGTTGATTTATAATTTTTCTTGTGTTTTGTGTTTCTTTCCAATGTCACTCAGGGTGACAGAAGCCTAGTTGAATTGTAAAATTTGGGCATTTAGATTAGGGGTGGGAATATCTAGGCATTTCACGATTAGATTCGATTACGATTCAGAGGGCTACAGCACAATGGTAAAACTATTATCGATGCATTTTTTTTTTCTACAATTGTATGTTAAAGGGGTGGTATAATGCCCTTTTCACAAGATGTAAAATAAATCTCTGATGTCCCCAGAGTGTGTATGTGAAGTTTTAGCTCCAAATACCCTACAGATATTTTTATATACCATGTTAAAATTGTCACTCATTTTTGAGGGTGAGCAAAAACGCGCAGTTTTTTTGTCTGTCCCTTTAAATACAAATGAGCTGCTGCTTCCGTCACAGAGGGCGGACCTTCAACAGCTTGTGTCCTTTTACCTCACACAGAAAATTTCTAAACTTTTAGCCTTTTATGTTCAAGTCACACAATGATGGAGAGACTCAAGAAGAGGTGACAACATGTAAAAGCAACAGGAGATTTCTGAATGGTTAGTTGAAGAATTTATGCAGCTGATGTGGAGTTAACTATCTTCTAGTCATTGATTAGTATATTCTGTCATGATAATCTATAAATCGCATTCCTGGGGGTGGGGTTTATGTCAATTCTAGGGTTGGTGATGTCACTAACCCGGGAGGAAAGTGGTGTAGTCCCTACCAGCCCTTTGTTGTTAAAAAGCTATTTAAAAAAAAGCAAATATCTCCCTTTGCTTTGAACTTTGAGCGTTGGAACTTTGCAGATGTTGTTTATGCTCACAATACACACTAACTAAAGTTAGAAAAGTGAAATCATAATCAACCACCCCTTTAAGAATTTTCATCTAACTATAGGCTATACTATAGCTTCAAAACATACATCTAATCGGCCGCATTCACACTAATGTACAGCTCTATTTTGACATATCAGATGTTTGTCCTGTCTGTCTAATCCCTTAAGACTTAAATTACTGTGTTTACATTCATTTCGAGTCATGAAAGCAATTTGAGATGCAAGTGCATTCTGCGGTTAAAAAAAACGAAACTTCATAATTGATTCATAATTGTTGAAGAGAGAATCCTAAATGCATCTGAGAATCGATTTTTTTCTCTCACCCTTAATCTAGATAGAAGCCAGAACCTTTTAATCTACAGTCAAATGCTTCAACTATATCCTTTTTAATAAGGGATTAACATGATTCCAGAGAAGCCCATAAACACTAACTGGTCTTGCTCTAACAGTTTTGACAGGAAGTCCAGTTAATGCGCGTGCATTTCAGAATGAAACTGAATACTCGGTTTCTAATAATAATCTGCAGGCTTCCCCCAACACAATGTAGAAAAAGTTCAGTCTTCCAATAGTACAGTAAGTACTCACGCGGGATGCGACTGGCATGCCAGGGTGCCGAGTTTGTGACAAATCCATGCTTTGACGCTGTGACGATGACCCACGTTCCTGGCCGGTACAGGAATGTAAGTGTTACAATCCCATCTCCTCCAGCAAGACTGGATGCCAAGATGCTCTGGTTTCCACACACCTGAACTGTGGATTCCTTTAGGGGTGACAGGTCGCTGTTATCGAAAACCTGGACTTTAATCAGCACCTCTGTGAAAACAAGAATTAAAGGCTTTTTAAAAGGGGACATATTATGCTTTTTTTATATTTTCAACTTTCTTTAGTGTGTAATGTTGCTGTTTGAGCATAAAAAAGGTCTTTGTTACAAAGCAAAGTCCCTCCAAAGGGAGTTATTCTCTGTATCAGTAACTTGAGTTTCACAATATTCTTTATTTAAAATAAAAATAAAAAGGGACGAGGCCTGGTTGAGTTGTGTTAGTGTGCTGAAACTCGCGCTTATGATAAAGGGGTGTGACAATTCCGAAACATGCTCAAAGCAGTTGACCAATCACAACACACTAGTCCAGCCAACCAATCAGAGCACATTGAGCTTTTCAGAAGGACGGGCTTCATATATACCGTAACAAAACAGTATTACTGAGAGAATGGGAAGACAGGTGCTGCAGCAATGTAAAATATGTGAAATATATATATATATATATATATATATATATATATATATATATATATTTTTTTTTTTTTAAACATTCAAGCATGAAAACCTATTCTAGTAGACCACAAAAACAAAATCAAGACTTTGTTAAAGGGCATAATATGGCATCTTAAAGCAAATATTTATTTTTATAAAAGAAATCATTTTAATACAGTACGTTCTGAATATACAGAACTGACATGTACAAATCAGGGTTATTATAATTTACTAAAACAAACCATAAACAAATTTTCATTACTTGAAATAAAATAAACATTAAGTGAAATAAAATAAAATTTTAAAAACTTGTATCTGTCACAAACTGCTCTGAGACACAAAGGTTGAGGATCCAAATGCAGTATTTATTGAAAGGGTAATCCACAATATAGTCGAAAACAGGCAAAGGTCATAAACACCGGGTAATTCAGTGCAAACAATAACAGGGTCATAGGGGCACAGGCAAAAACAGAGGAAACCAAGATAAAGAAAACCAGGAGAATGCTTGGAATTGCAGTGTAACACTAAACAAGACTTCGCAGGGAATGACAGAAAGAACCAGGCTTATATAGGGTGAGTGAACAAGAAGATGAGACACAGGTGAAAACAATGAGTGCTGATGACTCCAGGCAGAGAATTATGGGAGATGTAGTTTGTGAATGTGTGGTGATTGTCCGGATTGGAGTGCCCTCTGATAGTAATTCCGGCCACTCTCACTGGTGATCGTTACAGAACCAAATGAAAACGAGAAATGTTGCCTTTGCAACTAGCTGAAATTAAATGTTTAAGTTCTAAAATAAGTACTAAAAATGTAATGGTTTTTATGGTATTTTTATGAAAAACAGTAGAAACAGTAGTAATCACAAAAATTACTGTAATTATATTCCATTACTTCTTTAATACATTTAAATCATGTCTTCATTAATAATATGCCACATTTCCACCACAATAATACCATGGTGCAGTTAGTGTTACTACAGTAAATCCATGGTAAATGATTTGTAGATTGAAAAGCCTTCTGACTGTATTGTTGCGCAGTGTTTCTCCTGTTTGTCAGCGCTGTTTCATCTGGCTTTAAGTTTAAATCTCTGAGATATTTGTGTTCTTCACTGAATTTAAGTGCTTCTAAGTTCTCACTGGATCTCACAGCGCTGTTTAGTGGTCATGTGACCGAGACCAGCTAGTAAATGAATCAGCTATAGTAAGCTTCACTGCCATTTGAACTTTGATCCGAGCGGATAAATGGTCCGTGTGGAGTAGCTGAAATGAGCAGCACTGTTTCGTTCCACTTTTGACACATAAACATTAAATCGAAAATTTACTAAATCGAACTCTTGTTATCGATTTATCGAGGAAAAATATATTATAATAATTGTCTTTATCGTTTTATCACCAAATCGAGCAATCTATTCCAAATCTACCTGTCCCTCAACAGCACATGACAGCAACTACGAATGTAGTTTTACATGTTAGTCAGACCATCTTTCCTTTCTAATTGATTGATAAGTGGTAAACTGGACCACAAACAAAAGCTACACAATACTACATCCGTGTATGGTACTAAAATTTAGTCAAGTCTTATTGACTTATTGACCTACACATTCACTAAGAGTTTATCTTAGAACTTCTAGACCCAGTGACCTACACTGAACAAATGACATGACTATGTTTAGAAGTGTCTGTCCTGATCCGACACGTGACGTACTCTGGTTTGTTTACATTGAAGACCATAAAGCATGGAGTGCAGTTGAGTCTCTACTCAGTGAGCCAGATTGTCTGCCACCATGTTCGATTGACACTGGGCAAATGCAGCAATGCTGTCTGGTTTAGTTGCTGGACATGTGCTTACTGTCCGAAACGGATGACCTGGTTCATCCCCCCCAGAATTTTTACAAGCCATTTAAAGACATGTAAACAGGCCAGGGAGATAGCAAGTCTTTGCCCTGTTTTTTGGTGATCTGGGTACACAAGGTTACTTCTAGATTCATGAAGTTTAAATATAGTTTTTAAGTTTCCATTTTTTCTGCAAATATATTTTTATTTAAAAAAACTTTTACTTTAAAAGTCATATTTTCCAACCTGAACTGCGTACCAATGTTTGTTTTGCTTTCTGTTCACGCTTGCTTGCTGCAGTGTCCTTCAGAACCTCTCATTCTTTTGATTCTAAATGGGTCAATTGATGCATGTTACCATGGATACTAGAAGATGTCAGCAGGCTAACTGTGGGAAAAAATGGGTCCCTGCATTTCCTGGTGAGGGGATACAAGTTCGGTTAAAAAAATAAGATCCTTTGAGCTGTAAATCTAATTGCACACCACAGATTAGAGGTGGGAGATATGACCAAAATCTTATATCACGATACGATACGAGTAATTTTATTTTACGATAACAATGTATATGACAATATAGTTATTTTTGCTTTAAATAAGGGTGATAGAAAACATTTTTACCATTGAAATTTTCTAATTCTCATCACCAATTTCAATATCACAAAAATAGGCTAATACATGCCTAACTAAATAAAATAAAAAACAAGCTTACTGAAGAAAATTAAACAGTCAATTATAAAATAAGATCAAAGAAACGAAGTACAAGCAATAGAACAAAAACTATAGAACGAAGACACAAATGAAAAAGACCTACCTGATAAACTTCAAGCACTAGAATTCAGAAATACTACATAAATTGTATAAAGTACTCAAAAATGCAAAAAACACTGCATAGTCTTCACTGTGTAAATTAAATATACATTTATTAATATATTCAGTCAAGAGCAGTGAGAGATTTTCTTTTTGTCTTTTGTTCTTTGATTAACATTAATGATAGACGGCAGCAGGTTTATTAGGCTGCTGTCCCTTTAAGAGTAAAAGCACGGATCTAATATACTGTTACACATGCGTTTGTTTTCTTAACGGTTTACCTTCATTTAAGATATAAACGACTGTGTTTAGAAGGATACTTGCAAAGACAGGCATTTTGACACATAAGTGTGTGTTTTTGACCATTCAAGCCCATAAGTCACCAAAAATAACTCACATGCTCTATGAGCAGCGGCTTCATATGCGTGCGTATCTCAGATAATAATAATGACTGTTTAGTGTGAGTTAAATCAGTTTTTTAGCCTATTTTACCTGTAAAAGAAAACCTGCTGAATAATTATGCACATCTGAATATACGTTTTTCACTTCCAGCCCGCGTTAACAATTATATAGCCCTATCACTTACAAAGTTAAAAATTAATAATAGTTATTGAGATTGATGTGGTTTGGAATTGGTAAAATGAGCATGGATTTTTATTTATTTATCAGAATATCGACTGACATATCGACCCTTTAACTGAAAGAGGAATCAGAGACAGCGACATGCTTAATATATATTATTACATTAATATATATATATTTTAATATTACACATTCATGATTCCTCAGAAGAACATTAACAGACCTGAAAAGGCTTTTAAAAACAAAAGAATCTTCACTTCTACTCAGCCACAAGGATTTCCTGCACACAATTCCATTTCCTGTCTATTGTTTGAGTCGAAGTGCAAGGCGCAAATAATCCAGGAAACATTTCTGCAACATAAAAGTTCTCAGCCTCAGCGGAAAACTGAACTCACAGAAAAACTTATTTTACTACAACTAAATGTTTATTGAAAACTAAAACTAAATTTGGCAAATATAAATATTTGTCTGCCTTTGAGTGGAAGGTGAAAACGAACCCTACATTTTTCTACTCTTTCCATGTTTAGTCCTGTCCACTGTGATAGTCTCTTTAAAACAAACAGCACTTCATTATTTGCTTGTATTAGGGAGCGAAATCTCTTCCACTCACTCACACAGTGGCCATCAGCGTTTCCTTGCAGGCTGCGTGTTTTTGTTATAGGCAGCTGATGAGACTGCATGGAGACCACAGCACTCGGAGTGAAGCACTAATGGACATTTGCCAGCAGTTTGCAAAGTCTCACTTTTGGATAATAAACATTTTCAACATTTCTACCCCGTTGAAATGCCTTCTAGTACCACTTAACAGACCATAAACATCTCAAATGGCACAATTATCAATATAAACCATTACGTTATGCTTTTTAAACTTTTTTTATGCAAATTTCTGTATATCTTTATCTCTAGTTTTGTTTTGTAAAGCCTTATTGTTCGGGCAAGTGTTACGGCAGAATTGAAAATGGGAAAAGATGGTCAAGTTAGGAAGTCCTACAAGACAAATTTCTGCTCTATATCTCCAGAAATACAGGTTAAACCCATGGGGGAAAAGGTGGCATTAACTGGTTGAGAGGTGGTCCTGGTGTCACCAATGGCTCCAGACCACCCTGTTGTTTTTTCAGGCAGGCAGATGATGTGTTAATAGCCAAGCAGGAATGTCTGCCTGTCAGGAGCCCTGTTTGCCAAAACCACTGGGTTTCACTGGGATGCTCAGACATAAAGGCAGCGTAGCCGTATCCTTACTGTGAGGGCTGAATAAACAGCACATTTCAGTGCTAAAACACACACAGTAATGTATTTGTGGTAGCAGCGTCCAAAATGAACATTCACTCAGCACCAAAAGCAAGTAAAGATTTGGCCAGAACATAATACATATTTAAAACATACATCATTTAAGTTGATTTGTAAATGGAATATTTTACTGTTGCTGGAGTGATGTGCACAAGTATCCACATAATAAGCCACCAAAACAAAAATATAAGAAACGTCTTATGATCATGTGAATGATGACCTGGTCAGTGACACAATGTTCAGTGGTATAAGAGAAGGAAATCGCAAAATAGTTAAATTTACACAAGAATACAAATATATAAAGTAATAGAAAAAAATATTTATGTAATTAATTATAAATTAACTCATAAATATATAGTAATAGTAATTGTATTTTAATTTTCAGTCACACTTTAGATTAGGGTCCAATTCTCAGTATTAACTATTAAGTACAACTTATGCCTCTATAAACTTCTAAGTACTGCTTATTAATAGTTAGTAAGGTAGGTATAGGGTAGGACTGGGATTGTAGAGTATGGTCATGTAGAATAAGGCAGTAATATGTGCTTTATAAGTACTAATAAAAATCCTAGTAATATGCATGTTAATAAGCAACTAGTTAATAGTGAGAATTGGACCCTAAACTAAAGTGTTACCTTATTTTCAAAATAAATTAAGATATAAAAATAATAAAATAATTTTACAATGACAAATTTTTTTATATAGAATTACTAAGAAATATTATTCAAAACACAGTGGCCATTAAGCAACATCTAAAGCGAGTACATTTTCTATGGGCATTGTGTGTGTGTGTGTGTGTTATAAAGAGCAAACTCTCACCTCTGACAAACAGATGGATGGACACTACAGACAGACAGATAGATAGATAGATAGATAGATAGATAGATAGATAGATAGATAGATAGATAGATAGATAGATAGATACGGTCTCTAAACCTGCTTTGTAGAGTCCTGAGTACAGAACATCTCATAAATCATTCCCAAAAGCCTCACCCTTTCCCTAAGCACCAGCTGGATGATGTCCTTTGTCCAGGAAAACAGTAACTCAGGTCCTGCTCAGCAGGACAAAACGTTATGCAATAGTTAGAAAAAAAAAAAAAACACTAACTGAAACCATACTTCTATTTGTTCTATGCCAATATTAGGGCACACCCACTCTTCATGTGATGATAACACTTTGAGATGCACGTGGTCCCTGTCTCCTCATGAGATGCTTATAAACAAGGAGCTTTTGCAGATATTTTCAACATGTTGATTGTTATGTGAGGAAAAAAAACACTGCTAGGATCCAAGAAAAAAATAACAAAAAAAACAACGTAAGATCAAATAGCTCAAGGTCTGACTTGTGACTTAGTACACATTTAGCTTGTACGCTCTGGCATCTTTACAGATTTAAAAGGCTGCAAAAATAAACCAGTCATCCAGAGTGCCAGATTTTGCTGGAAGTGAAAAAATATCTTCTAAGGTCTCTGAAGGTTTTTGATACAACCCCGGGGAGGAAAAGCACAGCAGAAATGTGTTGACTCAGCTCTAATGAACCCATTGTTGCTCAGGGAATTTATATAGACTTCTGCACGAGGAAATGTTTGCCGAGCCTGATATTCACAAGACTGCTTGCTTCCTCTGTCAATGGTAGGCACTTAAAAAAGAAAAAGATTTAGACAATTTATCAAGAATAAAAAAGCTTCAGCAGAAACATATCATTTTTATCAATAAAAACAAAAACAGGCTTAACAGAGAGCCAAGAGAGCCAAGTACGAGATTTAAAATGACTTTTAACAGATAATTACCTACAACATGAATATGTATATGTTGTGCATCAACAATAACATGATTGAATCGTTCTGCTTTTCATTACTACATTTTATTTATTTCCACTGAATGAGTTGCCCAACAGTAACTGTAACAGTCTGCTAAGAATACTGCATGACGAAAAAGGATTACAAGCAAAATTAGAAACCCTTTTTAAAGCCTAATCCAGATTACTGTTTCAAAACATCACTAAACTCATATTAGACAATAATACTGAGCAAAACACAGATTTAACATAATAAACAAACTGCTGTGCTAGAATATGTCTGGCTGCAGTGTGTTTTATGGGCAAAGGGCCATCTTGGGTTTAATGTAGATGATGTAATCTCCAATTTTTCATGCATTTTTCCCAAAGCTTTTCACACCCACCAATCAAAACATCTAGACACATTGTGATGATATGAAGCAGGATCTCCTCAGAGGTCAGGTTTACAGGGGCTCTGCTGCTGATAAATCTGCCATTTCCTCTAAGCGCGAGGGTGTCTGGTGTCAACAAAGAAATTCCTACCTTTGAACAGCTGCCTGGGGAGTTCACGGTGGGCTGATGGCCAGACGCACACTCCTTAAAGATGTGACGGCCCGTGTAACCAGAAAATCCTGCCAAGCAATTCTGTACCCTTCCGCCCACAAACAGTCCCAGCTATAAAGAGCCTTAAATAAAAGATCTGCTGTCAAAGCACATGACGTCATCACCTCAGAAAGACCTTTCTGTGACCTGCTCAATTCACTTCATATCACTCTCTAATAGTGGTTAATTGAACCATTTCAATACAAGTTAAACTCTAACGACAGCATTGCATATGGGCATGAAAAATAATGCAAACATTAAACAGCATATAAATCAAAACTGCTTAACGTTACCGAATGAAATGTCGACCTAGGAAGTGGTTAAGACTGTGCAGCTTTAGGGGTGTTGATGGACTCGATCTACTCCATTTGTTTTGAGTGTCATTCTGAATCACGTAGGCTAGTCTTTGTCAAAAACGTGATTTTCTCAGCTTTTTGTTCAAAGAAGCCTTTTTTTTTATTCAATTCAATTCAATTCAAATTTATTTGTATAGCGCTTTTCACAATACTGGACCTCCGTTTTATCTGAATTTAATAGCAGAAAATTACACGTCATCCAGTATTTTATATCTTTAACACACTCTGTCAATTTAGATAATTTATTGTTTTCATCTGGTCGTGATGAAATATATAATTGAGTGTCATCAGCATAACAGTGGAAATTAATTCCATGCTTTCTTATAATATTACCAAGTGGCAGCATATATATTGAGAATAGCAGAGGGCCTAACACAGATCCTTGCGGCACTCCATAGTTTACTGACGTTATCTTCGATTTTTCCCCATTTAAACAGACAAAATGGTAGCGGTCTAATAAGTACGATCTTTTTAAGTACTTATCTTTTTTTTAAAGAAGATTACCCACATTCAAGTTTTGATTAAAAAAAATAATGCATGAAGCTAGAATACAAAGTTTTTTGTTTGTTTGTTTAAAAGCAGAGGCTCTGTTCTTTCTTTTGATATATTGCATGTTCAAATATTCATGAAAATGATAAAAAATGCTGCCGCTGACTGGCAGGGAAAGAGTTAAACTCCTCGCTCAGATAACTCTCTCCCCACCACTGATGGAATTTTCCATCATTTATGAGACAATGCTTCCCTGCCATTGATGGATTTTTCGCTGTTATATGGTAGAGGGCGCTATTACACATCTTCTGAAATAGTACAGAATCTCCTGATCAAAAGACATGCGAAGAAGAAGCAGAAACAAGCGAAAGCATATGCATATATACGTAAAAAAAATTTTGCCCAATGTTACTGAATGAAATGTCGACCCAGGACGTGCTATAGGACTGTGCAAGCATTAGTGGTGTTGATGGGCTCGATCTACTCCATCTATGTTTTTTTGATTATCGGTCTGAATCCGATCGGGATGTAGTCTTTTTGACAAAAACACAATTTTCTCAGCTTTTTGCTCAGAAATGTAGATTTTTTTTTATGAAACTTACCCACATTCAAGTGTTGTTAAAAAGAATGCATTAACCTATAATACAACTTTTTTGTTTAAAAGCAGATGCTCTGTTCTTTCTTTTGAAATATTGCATGTTCAGATATTCACACTACAAAATATTCATGGGGCCTTTGCAAAAATTATCAAAAAATCAAGCGTAGCATCAGTTCTGGCAGGTCACGTTAGTCAAGCTCGCATCAGCTGACTCTTAGCTGATCCACGTCTACATATAGGAATACGACGCCTATCACTGTATACATATACTGTATAAGCTCCTTCAGTATTATCAGCAGCTATCGTGTTTCTCAGGAGCTAATTACCCTCCTCCATCCCCAGCTCCTCCTCTCGTCAGCCAGGATTTGGCCTTCTGATTCCCCTTGAATCAGAATAAATTCTCGAATTATGTTGTACTTTAAAATCTTGAATTAATGATATCTGCAATACATATGTTGGTTCTGTTCTGTTTACCCTAAGGGGGGTTATTGCTGCTCTTGCTGTTCTCACCCAGAACAGAACCATACTGCCAATCCAAACTGTATGCTAATTTTCAATTGTATTCAACGAGGTCCTGAAGAAATGCTGGAGCTGGCTGGCAGCTTTTTTCAAAAATGCTCACAGGGAAAGAGTTAATGAAAACACCTTTAATCATCAACAATTTTTGGCTTGTTGCAATTCTCTGATCATGGCGATTTCTTTGAAGAATTATGGGGAATGTAATTTTTCACTAGGAATTTCGATGATAAAAATGCGTTGAAATAATGTGGACCGATATACCATCGTTTAACAACCTCGTTGCTCACAGTAGGTCTGTCTTTATAAGTTATCATTAAAAATGAATTCCCCAGTAGAGAAAATTTATGGCATATATACTTCCAGAACCTGACTGTAGTAGTCAATTATAAAATGATCTGTATGGCTGATTTGATTTCAATGGAGCTGCATAAAGTCATACAAGTTTCGATGACATCTAATAAAAGCTTCATGCTGAACAATGCAGGGATTGTGTCCCAAATAAAAGCATAGAGTGGCAAGCCGGGGCAGCACTCAAACAAGTGCTGTCATGGTAACACTCGACTTTGCATGAAAGGAGGATGTAAAACCCCCTTAAGGGGAATCTCATGAAATCTACTGGAAGTTGACAATGCAATGACTTACTATGTGGCGAGTGGCGACTGGACGGTATCCTACACAATCATGAACACAAGACAAAAGGGAAGAGCAAAACAACTTTTCTCAAACGTTTCAGTGAAACCACCCCAAATCTGATTTGAATATAAACCAAAAACTATTATAAGAGGAACAATACAGCTGTTTTTAAAACTGCAAAATGGGCAGGGTCAACACCTGCCTAAAGGCAAAGACCAATGCACTAAAATCTCCAGCAGTCAGTTTGCATTAGTGTCTAGGCTGGCCTTCCCTCGCCAGGCCTTTGTCCCGAATCAGAGGTGGCGGCTCTAGGTGTCAACTTGATTAGGACAGGGATGTGCGTGCCTTGCCACTGCAAAAACCCATCAGGATAACAATATTTCACGCTCTGGTAGATGCTTCACAGCGTGTCAGTAAAAAACATCTGATCCCTCAATGTGATTCACACAACCAAAACTCAACCCTTTACCTCACAACTGTAAAGCTACGCTGTTTAAACAGATGCAAGATCTTGAAAAACGTAATCTACCCAAGGACGTAAGTGAAAATCAGTGTCAAATTTCCTGAATGTCATGATGAAACTAGAGAAGCGACAGGAAGCTGCCCTGCCATCCTGCTATTGTGTTTAAAGGTTGAGTTGACAACTTATTTTATGCAGTGCTGAGAAGAAGCATAATCAAATTAATTTGAAACTTCACAATATCGCACTTTAAAAAAGTACAGACTTCAGAGGAATTAAAAAGGATGTAGAATGTTGATAATTATGTGCGAAAATGAGTCATGCTGCGGTAATTAATTAGTTGCTGTCGTCCCAATCAAACAGTAATAAAAGATAATAATTCTTAAACAAAAAAAATTCAGTCTTTGAAGTTTATGTAAGACAAACTTTAATGCTGCATGACAAAGCCTGAAAAATCTGAAAGTCAGAAAGACAGACAGATAGACAAACAGATGGATGACAGACAGATAGATGGGCAGACAGAGACAGATAAATAGATGAACAGACAGAGAGATAGACAGATGGACGGATAATGGATAGATAGATGGATAGATAGATAGATAGATGGATGGATGGATGGATGGATGGATGGATGGATGGATGGATGGATGGATGGATGGATGGATGGATGGATGGATGGATAGATAGATAGATAGATAGATAGATAATGGATAGATAGATAGATAGATAGATAGATAGATAGATAGATAGATAGATAGATAGATAGATAGATAGATAGATAGATAGATGAACATACAGATGGATAGATAGATGAGGAATAACATTATCTCTCACTGGGTTTTCAGAACAAATTAGTTTTCAAAAACAACTCATTAATATGTATGACATGCTTAATATGTGCATAAAAAGATACTGCACATAGAACAAAAAAAATCTCAGTAGAAGGATATGATAATGCACTCTTGTGCTTGTGCCTTGATCCATTTTTTAAATCTAATTTTACTTTTTCATATGTCAAAAGCAATTCAGAAAACATCACGTTTTTGACTGACTCTGATTTAAATGTTTCCCATCAGCACAACAAGGAGAGCTTAGTCAGCTGAGCCCTTTCCAGCAGACTGCTTTTGCAATAAAACATAGATAAAAAGGATCCAAGGCTTTTTAAAACGTCATCCCAGGTTTCTCTCAGCTCCAGAACAGGGAACTCACACATGGTTTTATTATGTGGCTTCACCTTTAGGTCTTTCTTCAAAGGGTCCCAGTAAAGGTGGAGTCCACAGGCTAGCAGTAAATTAACTTCTGATGTCAGCTAAAAAACCTCTGATGACTTTTCAGAATTCAGAATTCAGATTACAAACCACAAAAAGTATGCTGACAGTCAAAGTTTCAAGTATTTAGGCTTTCTTTACATTTCTGTATTTAAATGACTCAGAGATACAGAACTAATAGGCCGAAATATCTGTGCCTGAGTTTGTGAGCTGCTCAGTGCACATGAGAGAAAAGACGCTTCAAGCCCACATTAATATTCATTGGAAGTCGCTGAGGAAAAAAGGGGGTTCACAAAAGAGTTTGCACAAACAGCTCTTAAAGATCCGCTTGATGCTATGTTGACAAACTGGCAAGTAAATTTAAGTAGAACTGTCTTCAACAATTTTATGTTAATTTTAAGATAAAATACATTTATTTAAACTAACATTAATGACAAATAAATTTGATTCAAATATGAGTGCATGTATTGTACGTAGGCCTATATTTGCAGAATAGAAGTGTTTTTTCTCTGTCTTAAATTTCAATATTTGTTGGCCAAAACAATGGTTTGGTATTTCTATTTCTGTGTGTTACATTTTAAATTTTTATTCTTGCATTTTCATAATAATAATACTCTTTAAATTATGCTGACAAGTCCACAATATGCTGTGACAGGTTTTCACTGGGGCAAGTTGTCACAAAGACCAACATGTGTTCAATGAACTTTTTTCCTCTGGTGGAGCTGGGGAAACAGAGATTTAGATGCAAAAGAGAGATTTATAAAAAGGATTTGTACCTCAACAAACTCTGACTTTCAAAAACAGACAAATTTTCTGGAATAAAAAGTGTGACAACTAGCCCAGGTCTGCCCTATGTATACGTTTAACGTAGGCCTAAATACATATAGATTAATTCAAATTATTAAGAACTACCGAAGTTAGAGAGGCCGATAGGGAACAATGTTGCCGCTCAGTTAACTTTCTTTTTCATGGAATTTTGGGTGGGCTTGAAAATACGAAACGATGCTAGCTTTAGTATAGTTACGTAGTTACTAAATACTGTGTACTTTTTTACATTAAGATAAGAATGCCACACACAACTTTGTTTCTGAAGCTCAGGGCCTGTTTAACAAACTTCTTCCCTTTACATATACACGGAGGGGTCATTTGAGGGGCCGAACAGTTTGAAATCCTTTGTTTCCAAACTGTAACTCCCATAAGGCTCTAAAGTAAATGTGCGCAAAAACAACGGCGCGTGATAAATTGCTGCGAGCCCAAATGCGGCAGTTACATAATAAAGTCCTACACGCTCTACACAAACATATCCCGCTCAAAGACGGATGCTACAATCTCAAATCAAACTCACCAACTGGTCCTGGGGTCGGCAGTGATTTCGCCAGCGTCCTCCAAGAACTACAGAGGAAAAGAAAAAGAAAAAAGGAACGGGAGGTGTGCGGTGGACGCATTCTTACAGCGGCATCGTCAGATCCTCCTTAAGTAACAGTTCATCCATGTTTGTTTGCGGGATGGCAGAAGACTGACTGCTCTAAAGTGCGGTTGCCACACTGATGCCCACTCCCTTCCCGAGTACGGCTGCTCCGCTTCTTTCAGTCCTGTTGTCCCAGATGGAGGGAGGGCGAGATCCTGGAGTGCAGCGCTCCCGTGCGCCCTCTGTCGACCGAGGCTCATGCAACTTTTGAAATTTGAATCATTTGAAGGCCGTCTCCAGTCCTTCGTTGGCTGAGCCTGGTTTCTCCCAAGGTTTTCTTTTCCTTCTCCATTCTGTCACTTGATGGAGTTTGGGTTCCTTGCCACTGTCACCTCTGGCTTGCTTAGTCGGGGACTCCCCAACTAAATGGGGTCGCTTAATATTCAACAATATTATTGATCTGAATGGACTGACGCTGCTGTGAACTGAACTAGATGATGAAATCATTTTTGCAGAACTGCTTTATGTATTAAATGAACTAATTTAATAATTGATGATCTTTACAATGCAACTGAATCAAAACTGAACTGACTTCAGATGAACAACAGTCAGACGAGATTTTTCCTAAAACTGCTCTGAAACAATCTTTATTTTAGGACTGTATAAATAAAGGTGACTTGACTTTTTCTTTGATAATTTATAAAGTTTTACACATACATAAATTAACAGAGCATTTGATGAATATGATTAAAATCACTCACAAGGTAGGCTAAAGATGGCAGACAAGTATTGGCTTTAGCTAAACTTTTAAGAGGTGTTTTTTATTCATATTACTTCTACTCTGTTCACAATATTTCACCTCACTGGTCGTGTAAATGTAGGCTACTCACACCCTGAAACACGTTTAATTTGTTACTCAAACCCAAAGCATTGTAGTTACATGCACGTCCTGAGTTAGACGCGTTCCTGGGTCGACTTATTTTGTTGATCCTGGAACAACATTCCTGTCCGAAAATGTTATAACCATATCCCTACCCCTAAACTTGACATAAACTGTAAACATGTCCCTTAAATCTGACTTGTTGATTTGAACGTTGTCGTTGATCCAGGAACATTTTGAGTATGTTATCCAGGAACATATTTAGTGAAATCACATTCTGCATAGTTGCACAGTGCAGACAAGACATTTAATGACTGAAAATGAAAAAACAACAACAAAAAAAACCCCAGAAATTACATGACTTACAATGATTGATCAAAGTCAACAACCATTATTTATGAAGTATATGCATAATGAATTTCTGTGCAAATAGTTCATGAATGAGATGAAATGAATGTGACTATTTACATTGGTTTTATTAAAAAGGATCAATGTTCATAGCCAGTTCTACAGCTCAGTGATCTCTACTGATAATCATCACCTGCTTGAAATACTAGGAATGTTAACAAGGGCAATGTCAAATATTATTATTATTTTTTTATTCTGCCTATTTAAAGCTATATGATATCTACTACATGCTGGGCTGGTCACCTAATGCCTGCAACTCCATACACACCACTATGATACAGTACATGTTTAATAAAACTGCAGAAAGAACAGAAATATAACAGAGCAAACAAACTTTAAAAGCTCAAGATTTGCAGTCTGACATCTCGTTCTGTTCACCACTCAGTTGCTGCGTGTCACCATCATCATCATCATCATCACATGGAGGACGGTTACGCTTGAAAAACCCCACCTTAAAACAACGTTGTATGTTAACATGGATGGAGATTTATGTGGTATCACGTTTGTGTTTGTTTTACAGTGATAAGCTTTGTTTGTTGTTGGCCCAGAGGTCTACATGAGACAAAGCACCCTCTGCTGTTCAACATGTAGAAGTACCTGCCAGAAGATGATGCTCAGGGCAGCCAGTAGCAGGAGTCCAGAGATGACTGACACTACTATCCACCACACAGGAACCTCCTCTTGTCCATCTGGCCGTCTCCATACTATATTTGTATGTGTCTAGATAGAGTTTATAAAGGGGGGTTAAGAGGAGTTGCATATATTACGTGATACAACCCAAAGAACTGCCGTCTCACCTGTGCTTTTCCTCTGGGCAGGACAACTGGCTGGATTTTTGAGGGCACATCTGTCACCTCATAGTGAGCCGTGGAGTGAAGAACGTAATTTACATATGGTCTCTGAGCAGAGAACGGAGATACAAACAGGGAGAGAAAGGGGTGTGATTATTAGACAACTTCTTTAAATGTTTAAAGTTTGATCTTTAAAGTTTGGCCCACCTTTAAGAAGGTTTGTACCCACAGCCTGCTCATCACTCTTACAATGGCTCTCTCATCTCTCTGCAGTCCCGCAGCCTCACACTCAAACAGAAGACATTGGTCACCACTAGAGCAGTTCTGCACAGTGAGAGATTCAGCAATATTTAATAATAAATTCATTACAATTTTAAAATATAATTGTATGAGTCCTGAAAGATGGAGGCATTTGCACATGCTAAGTGCCTAAAATTAGAAATGTAAAAATCTAAATGAATAAGCAGCTTCTGTTTACAAGAACGATCTGAGATATCACCCTCTGGTAAAGAAGAATCACAACATTACTGTAAAATAAAAACAAAAATAAAATAAAATATCGCTTAAAAGTTTGGGTTCTTTTTCTAAGTTGGGTTTGTTTTTTAACTAATACTTCATTCAGTAAGGATGCATTCAATTAATCAAGACTGTAACACTTTTTTGTTACACAAATCAATTTCAATTGAATTAAATGCTGTTCTTGTGAACTTTCTATTCGTCAAAAAATCCTGAAAAAAGTACCATAGATTCTACAAAAATATGAAAAACATAAAAAAAATATTTTCAACATTGTTTATAATAATAAATGTTTCTTGAGCACCAAATCAGCAAATTAGAATCATTTCCGAAGGATCACGTGACACTGAAGAATGGAAAATACTTTTATTTTAACAGTTATTTTAAAATTGTAATACTATATCACAATATGAATGTTTTTACTGTATATTTGATCATATAAATGCAGCCTTGGAGAGCATAAAAGACCCTTTCAATTTTTTTTTTAAAAATCTACAACTCCAAACTTTTGAACTGTGTGTATATACACTGTGTATATACTATATACATATATGTATATGTATATGACAAATGATGTGATAGAAGGTTCTGTACCACATGGACTGCATGTTGCCACTGCTGCTCATATTCAGTTTTTTGCGACAGGTCACGTTTGTTGAAATGATGAACCTGGCCTACGGTGACGTTGGAGGACTCCAGCTTCACTAACTGTGTAATAAATAGGTAGTGTAATGTTTATTGCCATTGAATACATAAATGGCATCACAAAAAAATGTCATGATAATTTGTGCATGGTACCATGGTTATGCCACAGTACCTTGGGGTCACTGTGATTTTGCCAAGTAAGACATGTTCCTGGGTCAAAATATTTTGTTAATCCTGGAATAACATTTCATGTCTGAAAATTTAGTCCTAACCCCATCCCTACCTCTAAACATAACCCTACCCATGAATTATCCCTAAAATCAGAGGGAAATGACAGGTGAATAACACTGATGTAGAAGCACCAAAGCCTGTTTGTAAGCCTAAACTTGACATAAACTGAAAAACTTGTACCTCAAATCTGATTGGTTGATTGGAATGTTGTTCCAGGATCAACAAAAATGTTGATCCAGGAACATGTTGTACTTGGTGGAATCACATTAACCAGTACCTTGGAGTGACGTAGATACCAATGTATGATTATGGTAATCATTCAGTATCATCAGTTATTAAATGTTATGCACGTTAACACTGTACCATAGTACCACCACTGTACATCATTGTTTACAGATATTGCTGTGCTTTTTCAATAGTGTAATAAAGTATACTAGTATAATATAATAACAAATTACTTATTCAGAGGGTTTAGTTTCAAAATCATAGTCAGTAGGGGGCACTCTCACCCCACGTGGGTCGATGTTGGAGTAGTCTGTTTGACAGGAGATGAGCTCTTGGGAAGCATTAGCAAATACATATAGCAGATAGGACTCGTTTTGTGAAACAGGAAACTCCAGTGTAAGCTTTGCATTCACCGGACTGGGGCCCATGTTCCTTAGCTGAGACAGGAAATTAGAAACTTGTGCATAAGTATGGTAAAACCGCTTAAGTGAAGGTGTTAACAATAATCCTAGACCTAGACTGAGAATATTACCTCATATACATGCTCTACGAGTGGGCCTACTTCATTCAAGTCTTCTGGATAATCCTTTGGCTCCCATTTAGCAATAGGCAGGACACAGTCAACAGGAGAAGAGATTCTGTAATGAAGAAATGAAATGGTCATTCAAACATGAACCAAACCAGTTTTACTTTCAGAAGAGTGAGAAAGAATATTCAAAAAGAAAATTTAGCAACTGTAGTGAAGCATGTTAATACATTTGATTTTATATACATATATATATTTTTGGGGTCAGTAATTTTTTTAAAAATAAATCTCTTATGCTAACCCAGTCTGCATTTATTGGATTAGAAATACATTCAAAACAGCAATATTGTGAAATAATATTACAATTTAAAATAACGGTTTTCTATTTTAAAATATTTTAAAATGCATTTCTTCCTGTGATGGCAAAGTGGATTTTTCACATGATCCTTCAGAAATCAACATAATATTTTGTGGAAACTAATACATTTTTATTTGACAGCATTCTTTAATTAATAGAAAGTTCAAAAGAACAGCATTTATTTGATTTTTTTTTTTAGAATATTTTTTTTTTTTAGAACATTATACATTTCATTACTGTCACTTTTGATCAATTAAATGCTTCATTGCTTAATAAAAAGTATTTAATTATTTCCATAATAACAGTCTTGTGAATGGTTTATATATATATATATATATATATATATATATATACAGTGCAATGCATAAGTTAATACACCCATGCTAAAGTTAACTAAAAAGAGGAATAAAAAATCATATTTTGGAATTTGAACTTAATGCCTTAATTTAAAAAATTAGGAAAAATCCAACCTTTTAGGACACCAATTTTCTTTGTGAATGAATAATGTATCGTAAATAAATAAATGTTCTTCCTTAAAATACATGGTGCATAAGTGTGTACACCCCTATGTTAAATTCCCATAGAGGCAGGCAGATTTTTATTTTTAAGTATTTTTTTTAAATTAATTTTTAGGATACTATGCATCCTGATAAAGTTCCCTTGGCCTTTGGAATTAAAATAGCCCCACATCATCACATAGCATTCACCATACCTAGAGATTGGCATGGGGTACTTTCCATAAGATCATCTCTCAATGCAAATCAAACTAGCTTTTAGGCTAACTGAAATAAAATCATGCCAATCTCTAGGTATGGTGAAGGCTATGTGATGATGTGGGGCTATTTTAATTCCAAAGGCCAAGGGAACTTTATCAGGATGCATAGTATCCTAAAAATTAATAAAAAATAAATACTTAAAAATAAAAATCTGCCTGCCTCTATGGGAATTTAACATAGGGGTGTACACACTTATGCACCATGTATTTTAAGGAAGAACATTTATTTATTTACGATACATTATTCATTCACAAAGAAAATTGGTGTCCTAAAAGGTTGGATTTTTCCTAATTTTTTAAATTAAGGCATTAAGTTCAATTTCCAAAATATGATTTTTTATTCCTCTTTTTAGTCAACTTTAGCATGGGTGTATTAACTTATGCATTGCACTGTATATATATAAACCATTCACAAGACTGTTATTATGGAAATAATTAAATACTTTTTATTAAGCAATATATATATATATATATATATATATATATACTATATATACTTTAGTATAACTATATGCTAAAGTATATATATATATATATATATATATATATATATATATATATATATATATATATATATATATATATATATATATATATACTTTAGTATAACTAAATAAAGTTATACTAAAGGATAAAATGATACAGTATGAGAAAATAACAGTAGAACTAACCCACGCATTTCCAGGGAAGCTGCAGCAGTAACATTAACCTGCAATTGGACCAGGTTACTGTCTGGGTTCTGGCTGTTCTTACTGAAAACAATAAGAGAGACCAAGAAGAAGAAACAGAAGATAATAATCATTGTCATCATGGGCAACACGTACCAGAAAGCGTTTGTTATGAAGCAGACAAGCTAGCAAAAAAAGAGATCCCCCCCCCCCCCCTGTTTTGTTTAGCAGCACAGATGTTGTGTGTGTGTGTGTGTGTGTGTGTATGTATGTGTGTGTGTGTGTGTGTGGATGTTCAGACCTTCGTATTTGCATTTGGAATGTGATGTGGTTCTCCACTTGTTCCAGACCACCCATGCTGAAGTAAAGACCTGCTTTCAGCTAAATGAGAGAAAACAGCCGAAAGCAAAATGTTTTACAACAGGCTTATCATGAATGGTCAAATGATTTGAGGTGGGTTATTATGTTGATTATGTCACCCTGACCTGATGTCCACCCTTCATGGGGTTTCCCAGATCACAAACCACAATGACTGAACCATTCTCCTTCTTCTGACCGCAAACCAAGTGACTGAAGTCCTGCAAAACACATTTTACACCTTATGTGACACAACTCGGCAATAATGCTACTATTCACAAGAACATGAAATAAGTGTGCTGACAGAAAGGGGACAGTCAGATATAATTTGTTAGGCTTGATCTAGTTGTCTGGCCAGTGGAAGAAAAAATATGGTCTGTTTGGAGAACTTGTTTTCGTGAAGACTATATACCAACATCAGTACCATTTGAGTTCAGACAAACCTTGTACCAGTGCTGTTATTGCTAACTAAAACAATGGGTTTCGTTTAGTAAAATAAAGAATAAAAGAAAATATAAATATTAGGGGAAAATCTTAAACTTAAATAATTGAACTGGAATAAATAAGTTGGGATGCACCAATATGAAAATTTTGGCCAATATGGATAACCAATAATTCTTTATTCTTTATTTCAAAGCCGATAACCGATATATTGGCCGATCCAATTTTTTACATAATGTTTGAGAGCCTGATTACAAAAACAAAAGTCTCACCATTAAATCCATGTCCCAAGCACACAATTATAATGTGCTCATTATAATTTTACTTAGCCTATATGACAGATTATTGTCATGTTTTCAGTTTGTGTTTTGATCTGTTTTTCTGTTCAGTTCATGTTTGAGTTTCTTTGTTCATCCTCTTGTCAGGCAATTATGTCCGTTCACCATTCTCTCCCTATTTGTCACTATGGTTACTAATTGATTTGAGTATTCTGTTCAGGTGTGTCTTTTATATTATCTCGTTTGCCCATGCATTTAAGCCCTCTGTTTCAGTCAGTCCCGCATTATTTCAGTTCTCTGTGATATGTGGTTTTATGTTTTCTTGTTTAAGTATTGGATTAAAGTCTCCTATAGTAGCTCCTTCGTCGTGCGCTTTATTACAGCCACCTAATCCGTGACAACTATATGACAGCACATGTTGCACTTAACTTTTTTCCTTTTTTGAAGTGACTCCAATCGTATTTTTAAAGCAATTCAAAACCTAGTGGTGGGTAGATTCAGGCTTCGTGAAACACTGAAAAACTTGAAGCAAATGTGCCATATTGTGTCGAGGCTTCGAAACAATCCGACACCTGTCACCATGGTGACCCCTAGTGGTCAGAACAGTGTAAATGCAACAAAAACACGGGCTAAACATGCATAAAACAAATCTATTGCAAATTTTTTATTGAAAGTAAAAACCTTCAAACTTTATTATAATCTAATATGATTATCAAGTGCATATATGTTCTTTTATCAATTGTCAGGGTTTGTTTTGTTTGTTCTATCAATGGCTCAGCTAATTAGGCCAGTAAGACTATCAATTACCATTATTAATTTTCATTATACTAATGTCTAATTAAAACATATACAAATGTATAAAACTGATCAGAGAGCAGGTAAAACCCACAGACACTTGTTCAATGGTTCTCAGTGAATCCTCATGATTCATGGGTTGTCCGATCATCACCCCCAGCGGTAAACCATTGAAACTTCAAAGTGTTTCGAAACGTTTCGAAACACTTATGACGTAATGAAGCCTTGTTTACTGAAATCACGTGACTCTGGCAAGTTTGATACATGCTCCTGTCACAGTTGTGTTTTGTTTAGTTTGTTCATAATTTGAACATCTGGTTCATATTCAAGACGTTGGACATCTTCATTGTCATTATCAGTTCATCTGTATTACCTGTGTTCAGTTAATCATTGCCATCTGTTTGCATTTAAGTTCCGTCTGTTCAGTCAATCTTTGTCTGATCTATGTTGTGTATAATGTGTGTTGCTGCCTGTCCGGCTATCCTTTATATTATTATCATTAAACCTTTGTGTTGGAAATGTATCCTCATCTTTGTCTGCCTTCCTGCAACCACACGTGACAGCGCCGATCCATTGATTCGGAACAAAAGATTTGTAAAGACTTCGAAGCTTCATGAAGCAGTGTTTTGAAATTGCATTTACTATCAAAACCCTTATGGTGAATAGTGTGCATCTAAAGTGTCTCAGCTGAAGGAAATAAACCATTATTTATCAGCTTTAATATACTGGCCAAATTTTCTTATCGGGCCGATAACGATAACATTAAAAATGAACATATATTAGCTGATACTGATATAGAGGCCGATATTGTGCATCCCTATAAATAAGTTTATGTTGAAATAATAACATTACTAAATTTACAACTGCAATAAAATAAAGCTAAATAGAAATGAAAGCTAAATAGAAATAAAAATGACAAAAGCGCATCAAATTGCAAAAACTTAAATGAAAACGGAAAAATATAAAAATGAGCTAATTCACAATATTAATAAATAATACAATAAATAATATGATTAATATAATATGATTATATACCTAAAGGGTAACACTTTATAATAACGTTCAGTTGTAAGTCATTTATAAGTGGTTAGTTAATGATGAACTAATCATTTACAAAACATTCATACATGATTAGCAAGTGATATGCTAACATTTTATGTATGTTTTGTAAATTCCGTTACAAGTCATTTACAAGTTATTAGTAAATTATTAACTAATCATTTACGAAACATGACTATGCGTTCATAAATGATTAATAAGTTATGTTACTCATTAATTAATCATTAATGAACGCATAGTGATGTTTCATAAATGATTAGTTAATCATTAACTAATAACTTGTAAATGACTTGTAACGGAATTTACAAAACATACATAAAATGTTAGCATATCACTTGCTAATCATTTATGAATGTTTTGTAAATGATTAGTTCATCATTAACTAACCACTTATAAATGACTTACAACTGAACGTTATTATAAAGTGTTACCAAATAAATATCACTGCCTTATCAGCCCTAGTCCATACCCCGGTTAAGTCCCCATTGACTTCCATAGTATGGAAAAAAAAAATACTATTGACGTCAATGGGGCCCATCAACTGTTTGGTTACCGACATTCTTCACTCTATCTTCTTTTGTGTTCAGAAGAAGGAAGAAACTCATACAGGTTTGGAACAACTTGAGGGTGAGTAAATGATGACAGAATTTTCATTTTTGGGTAAACTATCCCTTTAATGTTCTGTAGCTATCAACAAAAAACAGAAAAATGACTAAACCCTCACCTCCTGGTTGCTCACAACACCCTGATAGTGTGTGTGCGCTGGCGGGCTGATATACAACTCAGTCTCGTAAGCTCCCTCTCCATTATTTTCGGCCTCGATAATCAGCAGTGCTGGATTCTCATCGCCGATCAGGATTGGTTCTGTTGACCTGTTTTAGATAAAGGTTCGCTTAAGATAAAAGTCTGTAAACATTTCATATCTATACTGTAGCTAACAAAGGAACCTACGCCACTGCTTTCAGCTTCAGGTCTGGAATACAGATGTTATCCGGACCACAGTTTAGTATTATCCGTGCCTAGACTCAACAAAACATTTCAACAGGTTAATGTTAATAAATATGTGCCATTGTAACAACAAAAACGATATGTTCCAGCCTTCACCTGTCCAAAAGCGACACTTTGTCCATGCAGCACTGCATCTTGGGAGTCAGCCAGACTGTAGTTCATCGAGAAGAAGATTGGACTTAGCTTGTCCTTAAACTCAGGCTTAAAAGGAAAGGATTGAGATGAATGATAACTGCAGAAACACACTGCAACATTAACATTTTCTTGCTTTTTACATGACAAAAAAAGGATCATTAAGAGAATTTGATTGCAGAGAGATCACATGAATGACCCGTTGTGCAGCTGGGAGCACAAAAGCATTCTTGTTTTAATTTTTTATTGGTACTCTGAGCAAACTGGATCTAATTTATGTGTGTATAGTTTTTGTACTCTCAAAAGCACTTAGAACATTCAGTGATCTGCAACATGAAGGTCACAGGACTTGTGCTTCTTATCCACAGGTCACATTTTCAGCACATCAACATTTTGATGAAACACACCAGTAGGTAGGCCGTGAAGTTCCTACAGACATCTCCTGAGTTTCTTTCCATCGAGAGTTGGAAGTAAGTGTATGGCTGGTTAGAGTCCAGTAGGAGGGTTCGTCTGGCCATGCTCTGCTTCATCCTGTCCAACTGAAGCTCTGTGTTGAGCACTAGAGGAAATATTTTGCAAAAAGCTGAAAAACCTGCAAATCTTTGATAACACCTTTAATGCACCCAAAATATGTTCTTATTATTATTAAGAAAACTATATTACTATATTACATTCCTTTATTATGTGCAATAAGCTGAATTCAAAACACTAATACAGGCTATAATAAAATTAAATGTAAAATGAATAGCAGAGTTCAAACCAGAACTATTTAATGGCAATGAGAAACGATATCGTTGGAATCACTTTTAGAACAATGTTTTCCTGCTGATGAAACGCTCTGTATATTACTAAATTATTTCATATGGATTACATACCAATCTCCTCAGGAATTCTGTGTCCAGATACACTGATGCATGCCATAATTATAAAGCTAAGGAAACAGAGAAAACAAGTGGAGATGATAGATATTCTATGGAAGTACCACAACCGTGTGGGTTGACATTCAAAGCAGAAAATATGGATTGCTGATCAATGGAAGTCCTTGATGTATTGAGATTACTCCTAAAAAGTATGTGGGTGTATCAATAGCTCACTGTACCATTCCTCACACGAACTCTTTTAATCCTTGAGAAGCTTTTTTATAGCTGACTAGTCAAGCATTTTGAATGCCAGCCTCTTGAATCATAATGACACAGTAAAGCTGTCTCTTGTATTAAGTTCAGAAACATTACCAAGTAATGAAGGTGCTGCTCTGGTGGAGTCGACACAATTTGTCTTCAGGGTTCAAAAGTTCAGGGAAGAATAAGAGTCGAGCCTGTGTCCTCACAACAGCCTGTGCTCTAATAAAGTCAAACACGTTATTGATCCAACACACAGAATCATAGTTCAGATCAGTGGTTCTCAATTGGTTGGTCACGACCCTCAGCAGGGAAAAACTGCTTAATGCATATTATATAATTCATAAAATAATATAATAAAGGATTCAAGGATAAAAGGAAATTCTTTGGTTTACTTTCATATGATAAAGTAATTTTGGCACTGTGTTGGGTCACCATTTGATGTCTAATGTAAATTCCGGGTCCTGAAGCAAAACCAGTTGAGAACCTCTGCTTTAGACAAATATACTGAAAAGGATGAAGTGTATATTGATTACAATAATGAATTTAAGGGTGTTTGTAGTAATTCAGATGATTTTAAATTTGCACCTGTAGGTTGCCACTTTGCTCGCACCCCAAGCACCAATGATGAGATCTAAAGAAAGAAAAAAAGAAGCATATTATATGCCTTGAAATTTAGAAATCTCTCTATCAGCAAACACCACGAAGTGAGTGAAACAGGGATTGAGCTACAAGACAGCCATGTTAAATTGGAGGAAAAGAAGTGTGGGGACTACTTTGTCTGTGATAAGTGACCTAAGAGCACCAAGAGTCCCTCTTAAGAGATTGAGGTGCTTTGTGTCAAAAAGCATTGCCATGTCCACACTGGACCCCAGTGTCAGAGCCCTTTTCCATTTACATCTGTACTAAGAGGGTTGTGGCTCTGACTAAAGCATTCCTGTCTCATGGTGACTCCCAAACAGCTCTTTACTCCTCCCAAGGGATTGTGGGAAAGGGCTGTTAGTTGAGATTGTTCACAACAGACATTCAAATTTTGAGGACAGTCTCTGAAGCTGGTTATTTGTGGGTTTTGTACTCCAAGCATGACTCATAGATGGCTATAAAGGGTTGCTGGGATGGTATTTTGATGCAGTGACCCAGCTGAGGTTTCCTGGTCAGATTTTAATGGAAGATAACGGGAGGTGAACAGTGATCTCAGGGTTCTGAGCTAGGTGAAAAGAGCCACAATTTGCTGACAATGGTTTGAGGCATTATTTAAAAACCATCACCATCATGATGTTCCAAACCTATACCACCTCAATTCTTCCATTGAACACAAAAGGAGATCCATATAATGAAAGTGTTTACATGCTTGTATACGGTGGCTTTCATTGTATGCATTTCATTGTATTCTTTATTGTTCCTCTTTTTGTGTTCCAGAGAAGAAATAATGCATGAATGCTTTTCAAATATTTTCAAGTAATATATCACATACCTGGATATCCATTATCATCAATATCTATCCCTCCTCTCATGCTGAAGCCAAACATTGGAGGATCTACGAGGGTGTGAAACGGGCTCTCGATGACTTGAACATACTGGGTGGTCAAACCATCACTCTGACCCAGGTAAATAAACACCTGACCTCCTTCACCAGAGCCAGGTGCCCCCACAGCTACATCTGAGAATAAAGGAATATTACATCACATTTTTTTGAAAGAAATTTTTAACTTTATTCAGCAAAGACCCTTTTTAAAGTGTCTGTAAAGTTTTATTATGTTACAATGTTGTTTATAATGTTGTTCTTTTGAACTTAATATATTCATTAAAGAAACCTGCTAAATCTATCATTGTAACAGTTCTGTTCTGTATAATTCTGTTTTACTGTCATTGTGTTCTGTTTTCCTCATTGTGTTTTTTTTCCATGATTCATTATTAGATTGTGAAATAAAGACTTTCTGTTCATTCTCATAGGTTGTGCATTCATTACAGTGCACCAACACCTGACAATCACAGTTTCCACAAAAATATTAAGCATCACAATCCCTTATAATAATAATAATAAATGTTTCTTGAGCAGTAAATTTCATCATATTAGAATGATTTCTGAAGGATCACGTGACACTGAAGACTGGAGAAATGATGCTGAAAATTCAGCTTCGCCATCACAGGAATAAATTGCATTTCACAATATATTAAAAAAGAAAACAATTATTTTGCTGTAATAATATTGTCACGCTTTAGGTTGCGTGAAGCACGCCGAAGCAGACTCAGAAGACAGGATGAAATGACAACAGGAATTTAATATAAACAGAAACGTCCTGAGGCTTTGCATTCTGTCCAGTTATAACCGCAAGGAGCGGAAGTGACGGAGAAAAGCCAGGGCTGGGTCTGCCTCCTTCGGGCAGTGCTTGCAGGCTCACCACCTGGTCCCGTTTTAAGGGAGAGGTAGGAACCTTGGGCACATATACAGTCCAGGGTCTCAGGATACCATGAGAGTTGGCCGGCCTGAATTCCAGGCACGATTCGTCGACCAAAAATGCGTGCAGGTCCCCTACCTTCTTGATAGAGGCAAGCAAGCAGGAGAACTGTTTCTTTAAAAACAGGATTTTTAACTCAGCTGCCTGCAGTGGCTCAAGGGGAGGTCTCTGCAGTGCAGTAGCACCAGAGATAAGTCCCAAGAAGGTATAGAGGGGGTACAAGGCGGATTCAGTCTCCTTACTCCCCTCAGGAACCTGACGATCAAGTTGTGATGTGCGTTAATATAAAGGAGACATACATTTTGAGGGCGGAGGGAGACAGCCCTCGTTCCGACCCATCTTGCAGGAAAGAAAGCACGGAAGTGATCGAACACCTTCGGGGGTCTTCTCTGTGAGTAGAACACCACTCAATGAACAGAATCCACTTCAGGCATAAACATGCCTCATCTTTAGAGGGTGCTCTCACAGAAGTGATGGTGTCTACAACATGTTTGTGGTAGATCACCTAGAACCTCTGCTTCGGGACCAGATATGGAGGTCTGGACGCGGGTACCAACTGTGCCCCATTCCTGAGATGTCTCAGAGGAATGGGTCAGGAAGGGTCTGTCGAGAGGAGCATAAGTTCGGGGGAACTAGGTCCAGTTGGGCCATTAAGGGGCAACTAGGAAGACCCGCTCCTTCTCCCCCCGATTAGCACATTGGAAGGCTCGGCTCGGAAGGCCCGAAGGTGGCCCGAAGCGGGTTCTCAGTGTGTGGTGCAACACTTACCTGTCTCTACATGATGGCAGAGAGTGCGTGAGAAGGCGTGACCGGGTCCTCGAACCGCACCCAGCTGCCGGCTGGCGATACAAGAGGGGGCTGAGGGGTGCAAGGCTTTACAGGGTCGCACACTGCCAGTCTGGCCCTCTTGGGACCAAGGAACAGAGGAAATTGCTCTTTCTTTGAAAATTGAGCCAGCAACGGAACAGACACACACACAAACAAAGAACTCCACCTGTGAATGAGGAGTGAGGAACCCACGGGGCTTTGCCGGGCAGGGAACCCCTCACTGTGATCCTCAGATCACCCATCTCATCTCATGCGGCACTCCAGCCTTCTTCTGGGAAGTTGGCCCAGAAGAAACACTAGAGCGGGACATGGGAATGGGGACTCGAGCTTCGCGGACGAAGGCGAGTCTCGATCTCAGCACCGCGATGGTCATGTTCCCGCAGTGAGAACATGAGTCATCCACAAAAGCTGCCTCAGCGTGCTTTAAGCCCAAACACGTGATACAGCTATTGTGACCGTCAGAGGGGGACAGAGCCCTACTGCACCCAGAAACGCACGGATGGAATGGCATCTTGAAAAAGATGCAAACACACCCGTGTTGCTCTTTCAGGAAATGGGACCCGTCACCAGTGAAGCACTCACTACTTCCGTGCTCAACCAGCCGTCAACAAACACTTTAGAAATTTGATGCTGTTAAAACAGCAGTTGAGAGCTTCAGAAGCTCGCAATCACCGCTGCAATCTCGCTGTAGAAACACCAGCACTGGGAGAGTCTTCCAGAAGAACACCGACACACTCGCTCGTTGTAACACAACAACACTCAGAGATATCGACACCGATCGGCTCCGAACTGGTGCATGCATCCACTTTCGTATTTATACCCGCGCTGCGGAGCGGAGCATGTGATGCAATTCACGCATGCCAATGTGCATTGGCTCGTTTTAACAATACTTGAAGATGACAGGCTCCTTAAGCGTGATTCCAATCAGTCGACACGACGACTACGACGAACGTGACCGAACTGATAGGGAACTGTAAAATTATGTTACCAGAAGCCCCTGTGTGATGCATCACTTCTGATTATATTTTATCTAAATACATATGCTTCTTTTTTATTCCCATGATACCTGAAACATTGTCATATACTATTATGATGAACAGGATTTGTTTTACAGTGTAATCTCATGACAATGCTTTCCTTAAGATAAGCACTGAAACTCAGCATGAATCTGAATTATAGGCTACTGTCACAGCTGAAGAACACCTGACCCATTTAGGTCAAATCACTTTCAGATGCTGCTTTCATAACAGAGAAAAAATAGATGGCTTGTGCTCCTGCTGTTATTAAGTAACAAGATTAATTTGATTGCAGCTCGAAAAAAAGATTCTGATGGTGATGAATGCAATTTTATATATCAGCAACCACAGTGCCTAATTTAACACATTGCCATCTGTAAAGATCAATGCCTGAGGCAACTGACAGATTTTCCTTTTGATTCATACTTTGTCTACATTAAACTCATTTCTTCTTGTACTTATACACAGATGGTTTGTGCTAAACATTAAACATTAAATCATCAAAATTATTGGCATATAAATTAAGAAAGCAGCAGGCCAGAAGTAATATATATAAGATAAGGGACTCTCACAATAAAATAATAAGGCATAAGACAGAGGACATACAAAAATGCTTTGAATTATATTATACACAACTTTACGACCAACCATTCATTGATAATAAAGCAGACATAGAAGCCTTTTTAGATACACTTTCATTGCCTAAGGTAATAGACGAACAAAATTCATGCCTGATATCAGAGATTACAGCTCAGGAAATAAACTGCGATTTCTAAACTCAAAGTGAATAAGTCTCCGGGAACAGACGGATACTCCTCAGAATGGTACAAGTTGTTTAGGGAATCATTAATCCCAATGTTAGAAAAAACGTTTAACTGGGTGTTAAAGTAGGGGGAAATACCATACTCGTGGCGGGAAGCCATAATTTCTGTAATCCCTAAAAAAGGCAAGGACGAATTGGAATGTTCCAATAGACCTATTAGTGTCCTGAATCAGGACTATAGACTTTTCACTGCAATATTGGCTAGACGTATTGAAAAAATCTTACCGGGTATTATTCAGTTGGACCAGACGGGATTTATTAAAGAAAGACAAACGCAAGATAACATAATAACACAACATGTGATGCAGCATATTAAAGAAAACCATACGGAAGCAGTGGTTATGGGAATGGACGCGGAGAAAGCATTTGATTCTGTCAGGTGGGATTTCCTTTATAGTGTGTTAAAAAAATTAACTTCCATGATATAATAATTAGGACAATACAAGCCTTGTATACTGACCCAACGGCTAGGATTAAGATTAATGGGAGTTTATCCAATTCTATTTCATTAAGGCGCGGATGTAGGCAGGGTTGTTCGGCTAGCCCCCTTCTCTTCGCAATTTTTTTGGAAGCACTTAGCCAATCCATAAAACAAAAAGCACAAATACAAGGCATAGAGATAAAGGGGACATGTCAGAAGCTTGCACTTTTCGCAGATGATGTTTTAATATTTTTGTCTAGTCCTGATACATCCTTGCCAGTGCTTATGTCAGAATTTGCAAAGTTTGGACAAATGTCCGGCTACAAAATAAATGTACAGAAAACACAAGTCCTCACTTTCAATTATAGCCCCTCTGAAGCTGTTAAAGAAAATTATGAAATTAAGTGGAATTTAAAATCAATGAAATACCTTGGAGTTAATTTAACAAAAGATATTAGCCAATTGAAATCAGCAAACTATGACCCATTAATATCCAAAATAAAAGAAGACATTGCAAGGTGGAATTTAATCCCCTTTATGACTCTTACATCTAGAGTTGAGGTAGTCAAAATCAATGTTCTCCCTAGGGTGTTATACCTATTTCAGAATCTTCCAGTGGAGGTACTGGACAAGGAAGTTATAGAATGGGACAAAATTATCTCAAGATATATCTGGCAAGGAAAACAACCTAGAATAATATAAAACACTACAACTGTCTAAGGCGAAGGGGGGGCTAGCTCTTCCGTGTTTAAAAAGTTATTATCAAGCAGCGCAAATAAAGCCTTTGCTGAACTTATGTAATCCCTCCTACTCTGCTAGGTTCCAATACAGGCATTTATCGGGGATAACAAACTCAGGCACCCATCGAAAAATGTACCCAATCCATGGCTTGACATTTCACTTAAAGTGTGGTTCGAAATTGTTACGAAAAATAACTTGACACACAGCAATAAGCTGCTAAGGTGGATAGGATATGATACAGAATTTTCCCCTAATATAAGAGATAATAGATTTAAAAATTGGGAACAAGGCCCACATATGTTTTGGGAACTATTAGAAGATAAGAAGTGTAAAAGTTTTGAAGAAATCAAAGAACAGTTTAGTCTGGCAAATCAAGATTTCTATAGATTTTTGCAAGTGAGGCATTATTTAGAGCATGATATAAAAAAGGAAAATTTTGACGTTGAGTTAAGCATTATAAAACTCTTTATTTCAGCATACCAATCTAAACTAAACAGAAAATTAATTTCAAAGATATATTCAGGGATATAAATTTTAAAAGGAGACGATACACACTACATAAAACAAAAATGGGAAATTGAAGCAAACATAAAATTGACGGATGAAGAATGGGAGGATCTCACTCAACAAATATGGAGAGTGACATCATCCTTAACTTGGAGGGAGCATGGTTGGAAAAACTTAGTGAGATATTTTAGAACTCCAGCTCAGACAAAATATCGGGATACAAGCTGTTGGCGGGGATGTGGGGAAAAGAGTGCAAATCATGTTCATATTTTTTGGAGTTGTCCTTCGATGGTGAAATATTGGATGGAACTTAAACAATGTATGGACAAGATTTTAAGGATTAATCTCCCTTTCACTTTTGACACATTCTATTTGGGAAAACTTAATATGCAAGGTAAAAAGAATCTGAATTCTAAAATGTTTAAAATTATGTTATTAGCAGGAAAAAAGGGAATTACTAGGAAGGGGTTAAAGGTGGAAGCGCCAAGAAAGGAAAATTTTGTTCTAGGAAAAAAGAAGGTGATGTAAGACAAGATAAAAAATATGTATTATATGACCAAATGTGTATTTTTGTTTTGCAACATCAATAAAAATAAAATTATTTTAAAAAACCCCATTAAACTGCATGTTATTTTCACAGTAAATACTACTTTGTAATGTCAGAGCAGTCCTCACCATTAAACCCATCATGGTCGATGTCTCCCAAAGGGGCGATGGCGCTGCCAAAACGCCCATAGGCATATGTCCCTGTCAGCATTTGGTTGGGCCTGGAGGAGAAGGAGAAGCCCTCTCTTTGCAGGTAAACATATACTTGTCCCACTTCTCGAAATTTCTGAGTGGACAGCTGCTCCATAAAAAGCGGTGCTCCAATCAGGATGTCATCGCACCTGATGACCACAGAGAGGATATAAATCATTTAAAAAAACATTTAATAAATTCTCATGAACTACCAGAACAAGAAATTAGTCTCTGCAGGAATCATTTACCCATCTCTGTTGATATCTGTTACTGCCACAGAATGCCCAAAATAAGATGCTATCTACAGAAGACAAGACAAAAAGTTAAATTACTGCATTTAAATCTTTAGTGTGTGTCCTTACCTTGACAACATACACTACCGTTCAGTCTGGGGCAATTTTTTATGTTTTTGAAAGAAGTCTCTTTTGCTCACCCAGTCTGGTGTATTAAAAACAATAATACTGTGAAATATTATTGCAATTTAAAATATTAACAATATTATATTTGAATTGTCACATGATCCTTCAGAAATCATTCTAATATGATGATCTGATGCTCAAGAAACATTTATTATCATTAATGTTGAATTGATAATATGTTTTATGACTGATACTTTTTGTTCAAAATTGTATATTTATATATATATTACTGACTCAAAACTTTGAATAGTGTATAATAATTTTTAACAATATTTTATTGTTAAAGACAATTATATTGTTATATTGTTAAATATAATAACAATTTTCAATGTAAATTATAAAGTAATTTATACTCTTTACTGACAAAAATATATAATTTTACAGTGTAGTTGTCACGTTGTGGGTTTTGTTTCTTGTTCCTTGTTCTTGTCTGTCATGTGATCCCCTGTTCTAGTCATGTGATCCTGCCATGTGTTCCCTTGTCTGTTGTGTCATGTTGGCATTGGGTCAGTGTGTTTAATTGTTCACAGGTGTCACTTGTCTTGTCATTAGTCTTTTGTGTATTTAGCCCTCATGTTTGCCCTGTGTCTTTGTTGAGTATTAGCAATGGGCCAGGGCGGCGTTGACAGAGCCTGCACAAGCTTGTTAAAGCTAATACATTATAACAGTCTTTCTTTACTATCACTTTGGATTAATTTAATACATCCTTAAATAAAATAAGTAATTAAAAAATATAATTCTGACCCCAAATATTTGAACCTATAATAATAGACACTATTGAGAACAATTTAAACACAATTGTACTGGTTCATATACAAATCAAATTTAACCACAGATACAAGTTTAACCTGAGTGCCACTAAGCGCCTTCATGATTTGCAGGGGGTGTGTTACTCCATTTATTATTTTGACCTAAAAAAAAAAATAGAACAGTACAACGACTGATTACATTGACTAATTCCATAATCAATTGTGTAACTGTGCAAAAGCTTAACTGGAGTGCATAATCATCCACATAAAAGTGTAAGAGCACTTACAGAGCCTGCAGTGTGCAGATCGTTTGGGACGCCAACAACATAATCTGCAATCATTTTAAAATAAGAAAAGTCACAAAATATTGCTGATAAGAGCTGCAGACCAAACTTATGTTGCATTTTTCTAAAAGCTGCTGTTTAAATTAAATATGTAAAAATTAAGATAGCTTGTCAATTATGATTATCACCTGGGACATGGTCTTCATTAAACTCCCCTGCAGCAACAGAGTATCCTATGATGCAGAAAAATGAAGAATCCTCAATGGATGTTTCAGATTTTCATTATCACTTTATCATTATTATTTTTACACTCTTGGAAGAAAAGTTTCTATGGAACCTTAAAGTGAAGGGGTTCCCATCGTGGGATCATTTTATGTATTTAGTTATAAATTAATAGTTATTAAATTAACAGTCTAATTAATTAGCTTTTTTTGGTCTCTGTTTTGAATGACAGCTGTCACATCTTACCCAGATACAGGTCGTAGTAGTCACGCCTTTGTGGTGATTTGGTCTCACCGTTCACTGAATGCTTGGGAGAGAACGTGCTGCCACTGCTTATGATGTTTGCAAGAGATGCAGTGATTATCTGACCTGAAGTAAAGAGAAAAGTTTACATAGGTATAGTCACAGCACACTTCACAAAGACATAGGCTAACTTCCACTGAAATTGCTCTGTCAATGCACATTTAAAACAAAAACCCTCTTTTCAAATGTTTGAATTACACTATCACAGTGAACTTAAAGACAGCCATGAATCTAGTGGACTTCTAGCTTTTCTAACATATTTTACCTTGAAAATAATAGCCTCCTGGTGCACCAAGTATCACTCTGCCATTCTGTCACAACCAACGCAAGCAGTTTTTACATGCAGGAAAAAAAAAGAGAGATGTTAAACTATTTAAAGCCTATTGTAAATTACTCCACTGCCAGAAAAGAGAAACAAGGAACCTTGGTGATGTCTGTGGTAAATCCAGCCTCACAGTAACGCCTGTCAGGATCTGTACACGGTCAGAGTGCTTGAAACATTAGGCATTGACGAGTAATAACAATGTATTTGTATTTCAAATTCATAAACACTGCTGTAAATCTATAGCAGTTACATTTCTGTATGTGACAGCGGTAAAATTCAGTGTCTTACAGCCTCTGGTGTAAATCGCCTCTACATATTCTTCCCTGCAGGGGGCGTAGTTTGCCAACTCTCCTGTTTGCATGTTCAAAAGCTGGCAGTTCCCAACAGGCGTATTCATGGCCTCCTCCTTTTCCAAGAGCACATTCCAGTGGAACATGGGGGCACAGGCCTAGCTCATATGAAACATATAAAACTCGTTTTGAACTCTGAATTAAAACCGGGGAACCCCCCAAAACGTAAACACAAAAAATATTTCTCACTTTATCATATATTTATAGATGACAAAAACGTTACTGTTTTGTTTAAAACAT
>NC_139963.1:23686719-23736719 GCF_963993115.1 Abramis brama | reverse complement strand
TACTCTGTGGTTATTGGAGTTAATATGACACTTGTGGGTGTCTGTTTCTGATGTGCTTCCTTCAGATAAGATGAGGAACATGCCATTTCCTGAATGCTCAGTGTGTTGTGGCATTTATAATTAAAATAAATAAATACAATTAAATAATAAATAAAATAAATGAATTTTAAAACATTTTCTGTTTTGAGATTGCAGCATATGAACACCCACCTATGCCTTTCAATGAATCCACATTATAGTAGAGAAAGTGAACACGCCAATGTACCAAAATGTAATTTGACAACAGCTCAAAATAGACAAAAAGAAGGAACATTTTCAGAAGTGATAGCAGAGAAGTGTCAGAATTATGTAAGCAGAGGCAATGCTCAGGAAGTCTCATCCTAAGAGACAACACACTTCTATCTACTCATCTAATCGTAAAAACGTTATTACATTTTTCAATGTTCTTTTAGATCTGTTGCAGATTTGGGTCTGAGTGCAGCCTGGAGCAATTCATTAGCTCTTTAAATATGAAAATTTACTTGCCGTTCAATATGCCTTCCAATAAATGTATTAGTTGTTGTTTATCCGTCTAAGTCTGGTGGCTGAGTGAATGTCTTTCCTACTCTCTTTATTGCGTCCTGGACATACAGGTCAGATTAAGTACTGTATGTTTGGGTATGTACATATATGACTTTATTTCTGTGCTTTTCCCAGTGCATGTCAAAGGAGAATTTTTTTTCTGTTTCTGTTTTGTGAAGTTTCATTGTTCTTTTTTATTCACTACATTAGTTTTATTTCACAAAACAAGATGTATGCTTATATTGTTTGAATTAACATTAACCATCCACATTACAATTAGTTTTAAAAAATGGATGCATGAATAAGCATATAAGCATAAATATTTTGCTTAATGTTTGTTTGATGTCGTGCATTTCTATTCTGAGACAATCTGTTCACTTCAGCCTAATAAAACAAAATGACATGCTAAATATTTACAAGCTCAGAGGGATTTTCATCTTATTTTCTGACATTGGCTACATTCTGTATTGCACTGAATTAATTTGAAAAAAAATACTCAAAGATTTTAGATTATAAGATTATAAGAGGCAGATATATTGATACAAGAAACAGTCAAGGACAAGGGAATGACGTTTGCACCAAGAAGCTGTCCGGGTTATGTTGTCATTCCATATTTCCCTGTGTGTTTGTGTTTGTTCCTTTGATTGATTCATCTCACTCACCCGTTGTTCATTAATTAACTCATTAGTTCCCCTTGTTTGCTCTGTGTAGGCCTATATAAGCCCTCAGTTTAAGTTAGTTTAGAGTTAATTTTGTCCAGTACTGTTTGTTAAGTGTGTAGTTTTGACTCCTATTCTCCTGTGTCTTCTCCTTTTTTGATTAAAAAGTTTTTAGCTTAACAAATCTAGTGGAGCGAGAGATTAGATGCTGTTTGGACCGATCCTGATATCATGGCTTTTAAAATGGGGATCTAAGCTTGGAATTACACACCTGCAATCCTACGATCTCTGTCAGTAATGGATGGTCTGAGGATGTGCTAATTTGCTTTAGTTAGTACTGTAAAAAAAAAAATTGGACGTTCAGTCAGTGATGTCTTAAACAATATTGCATGAGATACAAGGTTTATTTGAATGACTATGATTTTGATTAGATTAGGTAATTCTGTATTAGATTTCTGACAATTCCATATTGTTCCCTTCCATATTGTTTTCAGGACCTCTGGGCTGCTTTGAAATATCTTTCCAGAGCACCTTACATTCTGTCACCCAGTCGCCAAGGCAGCTCCAACGAGGATGGAGCACCAGATCATGCACTAACCAGGCAAGGAGAGAACCAGCACAAGGCCCCAGCCAATACACCTGCACAAGGCCAGGTGAGACATGAGCATGTTACTTCAGTCAGTTTGTTCATACAAAATAAATACTTCATTGACTTGTAAAATGATTTAGTTCATATTTTTATCTGTCTATCTATGATCTGTTTTTCATCACACAAGATTTGTTTACTCACCCAGTGATTGTGGAAGTTCAATGTAAGCACAGCTGGACCAAATGACCTTGCAGGATTCATTCCACAACCTGTGAAGCCGATCTGCAGATCAAAATACACAGGACAACTACTGTATGGGTCTCCTGCCAAATTCAAACTTCTTGCCAAATCTCTCCATATTTATTTTGGGGCAAACAAGCAGTTCATTTGTGTTTCAGAAAAAAATTAAATAATGCAGCCAAGTATGTTCAGTTGTTCATCGACTTGAATTACATGCCAAGAAATCAGGAATAAAATAAAACAAGGAACATGTAGGAGAATCACAGGAAATAAAGCTCAGGAAACAACTATGTGTAACAGAAATGAGACCGAACACATAGCAGAAAGAACTCAGTGCTTAAATACACAGGGAGGGTTATTTGGAGCTTGATGGGACCAGCAAAGACACAGGAAACGTGGAGCTGGGTGGGACCAGCGCTGCCCTACTAAGGCAAAAGACCTTAACTCACCAGAGTGTGAAACTGAGAAAAATGACTTTAAAGTTATCTTAATGTCCTGGCAATTGAGTTATAGGTATAATATTGTAATTTTCACATGTTGTAGTGTATACCTTTATTAACCCATCTACAAAAAAATGTTGAACTCAAATTTGACCTTTGACCCTTTTTCGGAAGTTACTGTATTCTGCCTTAGCATTGCCCACAAAATGACAATTGGTCATACCAAGGCAAAATACCTTAACTTCTATTTTATAGCCAATGTTATGCTCAAAATGTAAGCAATATTAAAATTGGACTCACTATGATAAAAATGGCTTTACATGTATCAACAAGAAGTTAAAGTAGTGAGAATAGTTGGAAAAGTATGAATGGTTTTAATTAACATGAATTTCATAAAACAAAGTTGATTAACATCACTAAAGTATAAAAGATGTGGAACATTTAAAGTTTTTTTTTGAAAAACTGACTCTAAAACTGAAGAGTGTGCGTGTGTGTGTGTGTGTGTGTGTGTGTGTGTGTGACTCAGTGTGAGAGAGAGAGAGAGAGAGAGGTGCGGGCGCGATCGAACAGTGGGATCGCGTCCGCGCCTCTCTCTCTCTCTCTCTCTCTCTCTCTCTCTCACGCACGCACGCACGCGCACACACACACACGCACACTTCAGTTTTAGAGCCGGGAGCAAGTTTTAAAAACTCGTGGTGGATGTAATGGATTTGCTTTCTCGTCGGTTGTTTGACATGGATTTTAACCAAGGTTCAACAAAAGGTAGGCTCTAAATTATTCCTGTTGCTGGTGTATAATGGCTGTGCCGTTGCGGCTCCAACCAACCAATTCAACCAATTCAAACCAATGCGAAGACGGAGATCCCTGGATGACAACCACACCCACTGTCCGGGAACGTATTCAGGTCCCCTTCTCCGATGACGATCAGCCTGCTCTCTGACTCTGCGAACCGCTCGTTGTAGATGTACGTAAGCATTGTTCCAGGTCTCCTCACTTCTCTGAAGCCACGTATTTACAGCTGGAAGATCGGTGGGCTCCCCAGACCAGGGAAACAGAGGAGGTTGATATCCTAACACACACTGAAAGGGAGTGAGGCCAGTAGAAGGTTTGCGCAACGAGTTCTGGGCGTACTCGGCCCACATGAGGAAACGGCTCCAATCCTGCTGACTCTGATGACAGTAAGTGCGAAGGAAGCGAGTGAGCTCCTGATTAAGCCTCTCTACCTGACCGTTGGACTGTGGATGATAGCCAGATGTCAAACTGACGTTAATGTTGAGTTGACCGCACAAAGCTTGCCATACACGAGAGGTGAATTGAGGGCCCCGATCGGAGACGATATCTTCAGGTAGTCCGTACAGCCTGAAAACCTGTTGCACCAAAGCTTCCGCTGTCTGTAATGCTGTGGGCAGCTTGGTCAGGGGAATGAATCTGCAAGCCTTCGAGAAACGATCAACTACAGTCAGGATAGTCGTGTAATTCTGGGAGGAGGGTAAATCGGTCACAAAGTCGATGGCAATGTGAGACCATGGGCGTTGCGGGACCGGTAGTGGTTGAAGGAGTCCGGCCGGTCTCTGATGGGACGATTTGACGATGTTGCAAGTGCTGCATTGATGTACGAACGTGATGACATCGGCCTGAAGCGTAGGCCACCAGAAACGATTCATGGTCAGATGAGTAGTGGCTGTAATCCCGGGATGACCAGCACTGGGGGTATTATGAATCCATTGTAATGCTCGAATGCGGAGACAGGTTGGCACGTAAGTGCGATCTGGGGGACATTCAGGCGGTGCTGGTTCCTCACCCTGAGCCGAAGATATCTCTGTCATTATGTCCCACTGAATGGGCGCGAGAATCAGCGTTGCGGGGAGTATGGGATCTGAAGTGGAAGGATTAGCGGAGCTGTCGAACTGGCGTGACAGCGCATCTGCCTTGACGTTCTTGGAGCCTGGCCGATATGTTACTTTGAAGTCGAATCTCGTGAAGAAGAGCGACCACCTTGCCTGTCTGGGGTTCAATCGTTTAGCAGCCTTAATGTACTCTAGGTTACGGTGGTCCGTAAGTACCGTAAAAGGCAGATGGGCTCCCTCCAACCAATGCCGCCACTCCTCGAATGCTGTCTTCATCGCCAACAGCTCTCTGTCACCCACATCGTAGTTTCTTTCTGCTGGGGTAAGTTTGCGGGAATAGTAAGCACAGGGGAATAATTTCGCTGGATTACCATGCCGCTGTGACAGTATAGCCCCGACTCCTGTATTGGACGCATCCACTTCCACGATAAACTCCCGTCTGGGATCTGGATGATGCAGAATGGGAGCTGTAGTGAACCTGTCCTTGAGACGTTGGAACGCGGCAGCACACTCAGAAGACCATCTTAACCGCTGACCTCCGCCCTGAAGCAGAGAGGTGAGGGGTGCTGCCGTGATGCTGAAGTTTCTGATGAATCGCCGATAGAAGTTGGCGAAACCCAGGAAACGCTGTAACCCCTTCACATTGGTGGGTTGAGGCCAATCTACAACTGCTCGCACTTTGCCGCTGTCCATAGTCACCCCCTCGGCACTGATGATGTAACCCAGGAAGGAGACCTGTGTTTGATGAAACTCACATTTCTGTATCTTGGCGTACAGTTGGTTCTCAATGAGACGTTGAAGAACTGCTCTTACATCTTTCACGTGATCCTTGAAAGTCTCTGAATAAATGAGAATATCATCTATATAGACAATGACGTTCTGGTTGAGCATATCTCGGAAGACCTCGTTGACAAAAGACTGGAATACAGAAGGACTATTGGCGAGCCCGAACGGCATCACGTGATATTCGTAGTGCCCCGTAGTGGTTGAGAAAGCTGTTTTCCACTCGTCTCCCTCTCTGATCCGAATGAGATTATAAGCGTTTCGTAAATCCAACTTTGTGAAGTACCTTGTGGTACGGAGCTGTTCGAGGGCTGCTGGAACCAGAGGCAGGGGATAACGAAACTTTACCGTGATCTCATTTAGGCTGCGGTAATCGATACAGGGACGAAGCCCTCCATCCTTTTTCTTTACGAAGAAGAACCCAGCTGAAGCGGGAGATGTGGATGGCTTTATGAATCCTCTCGAAAGCTGTTCCTCTATGTATGATTTCATGGCCTCGGACTCTGGTTGGGAAAGAGGAAAAATTCTTCCTCGTGTGGGCATGGTTCCTGGGATGAGATCAATGGCACAGTCGCTGGATCGATGAGGAGGAAGTTGGTTGGCCCGGTTCTCACTGAACGCTAGGGAGAGATCGTGATACTGAGCCGGAATCCCCTGAAGATCGGTCCCTTCAGAGTGAATGGTGATGGGAGTAAACTTGGTGAGAGGTTGCAAACAGTTTTCTTGACAGGTCTTGGACCACTGGGTTATCTGTTTCTCAGACCATGAAATCGTGGGGTTGTGCTTCTCCAGCCAGGGTAAACCGAGAATGATGGGATGTCGTGGGGATTCGATGGTGAACAGTTGAATGAGCTCAGAGTGAAGAGTGCTAGTGCATAAGGTGATTTCTGGAGTGATGTAATGGACCTTGCCGGAACCCAATGGGCGTCCGTCTAACACTGCCACTGCCATCCGGGATTCACATGGAAGAAGAGAAAGGCAATGAGTTTTAGCGAAGGTTAAGTCAATGAAATTTCCAGCAGCTCCAGAGTCAATTAAAGCTGTGGTATGAACTACTTCATTGTCAAAGTGCAGAGTAATAGCCAGTTCAAAGGATCTAGAAGAGCAGAGATGCGAACTCACCGCAGCAGAATCTCGGGTGATTGGTCGATTAGGACAGGTCGCCCTCATGTGGCCGGATTGTCCACAATACAAACAGAGACGATTGCGCAATCTTCTCTCTCTCTCCTCTGGGGTAAGACGAGTGTAGCCAACCTGCATGGGTTCAGATTCTTGGGCGGTGGATAGCGGTTCATTGACTCGGTGCATTTGGGGCACTCGCCGAGCTCGCATCAGGTTGTCCAGACGAATGGCCAGATCCATGAGTTGATTCAGCGTCTTACCCTCATCTCGACACGCCAGCTCCCCCTGCAGGTTAGCACTGAGACCCTTGCGATATAGCAACTTGAGTGGGTCATCTTTCCAGCCCGTCTGCGCAGCTAGAGTGCGGAACGAAAGGGTGTAATCTGCCGCAGATGATCCGCCCTGGCGTAGAGACAATAGAAGTTCGCCCGGTTCCTTTCCTCCGGCGGGATGTTCGAACACCTCTCTGAATTGCTGAAGAAAGCTGTCATATGAAGGGAATGATAGTCGACCGCCGTGCCACAGCGCTGTTGCCCATTCCAGCGCCCTTCCGGTCAGTAGAGAGCAGATGAATGAAACCCGGCTGTCATCAGTTTGGTACAGCTGCGGTTGTTGATTGATGAATATAGAACACTGCAACAGGAATCCCTTACACAGGGCCGATGAACCATCAAACTTATCAGGAAGGGACAGACGAGGATTACTGAATGGAACACTCACAGACGGGGTAGGCTGAACCGGAGCGATCGCTGCCGGAGGTGAAGCAGCTGCCTGGGTGGTTAGCGTTTGCATGGATCGTACGAGGTTTTCGGTAAATGCAGTTAACTTGACGAGTTGTTGCTGGTGGGCAGCCAGCACCGATGCTTGAGATGTTACTTCGGTTGACAAACGATACATGGCTGCTGGATCCTGTGTTGGCGAAGTCTTCTGTGATGCAGAGTCAGAGACATTCGGATCCATTTGCAGTATTTATTGAGAATGGTCAAACAGGCAAGGGTCAGAGTACAGCGTAGACAACAACGAAGAGAATCCAAGAACATAAACAATACCAGGCAGAGGTCGAGGCAGGCGGCAATCCAGAATCAGAAACGGTAAACAGGCAGAAGGACAGGGCAGGCGGCAGGCAAGGAAACAGGTGTCGATAAAACAGTCAAAGGTCCAATACACGGAGAGACAACAGTAGAATAATAACGCTTGGAGATGTTAGCCGAGGCAGAACAAGACTTCGCAATGAGGGAGAGTCAGGCAACAGTTTATATGGAGAGGTGAATGGGAAACACCTGTGCAGGTAATTAGACCTAGGTACAGGGCTTATGGGAAGTGAAGTTCAATATTCCGGTGAAGGTGTTCGCTGATGAGTGGAGAGAGCCACAGAGGTGCGATCCGTGACACTACTTAAATAAAAACTTTTTCTTTACTCTTTTACTAACTCTTTTAAACTTCTGAAAACAAACCGTCACAAAACATATTAAATAAATTATTTGCAAAATATCCTCCAATGTTTTGCAACACTTTGCAGTTTGAATGATGTCTTGTATGAACATGACAGAGTATGTTTTTATGTTTCCACTGTTCAATCGCGCCCGCGCCTCTCTCTCGCACACACACACACACACACACACACACACACACACACACACACACACACACACACACACACACAACATATTCCAGCATTGCAATCTTGACATCGCAGCCTGTTCATTATAGCCGTAATAAAATATAATAATAAAATAGTCAACCTAACATAAAAATTACACTGCTCTGTTTAAATAGTCAGTAGTACAATTCGTAGGCCTAAGCACCGCTCCACTGTGATGTTTCCAAGCACATTTTTGCGCATGTGATATTTTCCGTCGATATTGGAACGTGAGTGAAGTACAAAGAAGCCTATAATAAAGAATAGTTTACCAACCAAATACAAATACAATTTTTGTGACATGGCTTAACATTACCGTGACCGTGCGCATGAATTGTCTATGCACGCGAGGTTATGCGCATGACTCAAACACTGGCAGACACAGCAGCAGTTGTAGGCAGGTATATTGATCATGAAATCAGAATTTTATTGTATTGAATTATTCATTCATTCTTTCATTTATGTCACTTGTTTAAGTTAATTAATATGTAAAAAACAACAACAAAAAAAAACACTCGATTGGTGGCCAGGGGGCCCCAAGCAGCCGCTTAGTTCGCTTATGCCTCGGGCCGGCCCTGCCACAAGCAGTCCCACGGCGATGCACAATGTTGCTGGCTCTCACACTCTGTGGGGCTAGAGCTCTGGGGTTGATGGTTTGCTCAGTCCTCTTGCCTGGCTCTGTCATCGTGGCAGACTCGGGCTCTCTGTCTGCAGTGGGCTCTAGCGTTAGCTCCATGCTAGGCGTGGGAGGCGGCTGGCAGGGCTCTGGAGCGGGGCTGGTGACGTCCTCCTTTGCTGGGCAGATGGTGAATGGGGACTCGCAGTTCACCAGCACCCACTCCACAAATTCTGTGAAATCTTCCAGAGGACCAATACAAGGCAGACATTCGTTTAAGCTGGTTATGAAAAATACGCACAGTGTGTGTTCAGGAAAATTCGTTAAAGGAGAACTCCGGTCAGTTTTAACATTGAGCTAATTTTTTGGTAAATTTGGAGTGCTGTCAGTACAGAGAACAACGACAAAAATCGGTGTGAAGTCACTCTGAAGGAATCACTCACATGGCTGGGCACTTGTAATGACACATCAAGGATGTTAAGAGGCTAAAAGCAGGTTTAAAACTTGCCCCATTTAAGTCAACAGGGTGCAAATTTTAAAAAGAGGATAACACGGTGTAGGCAACACCGATTTTTGTCGTTGTTCTCTGTACTGACAGCACTCCAAATTTACACAAAAAATGAGCTCCATGTTAAAACTGACCGGAGTTCTCCTTTAAGCGCAGCAGTTGAAGAAGAGTCTCGAGTGGTCCTCGAGAGTTTGCTGTTCCTGCTCCATGCAGAGTAGCTGGACGGCCGATAAGTCAATCCTTAAATACTACTCGTTATGAGGGTTTGGTCTTCTGTCACAGTTTGTTGGCTGTAGTAAGCGTCATGTTTCCACTGTCTGGCCAAAGCGAGCATGCTAGTGGGTGCCAGGGCCAGTCGTGTTTACTCTGTCACTTCTGGGGTTTGATTGGGCCTCATCTGGGCTTCCTCTGGGCCAATAGCCTAGGTTTTTTGGCCCGCCGGATACCTTTGTCCAAAGCGGGGCAACTGGGACTTGACAAATGGTAATGGACAAAGGCGGAGTTTACTTGAGTCAGGAGAGGTTCAACACCGCTGCTCATTTCCCATGTTATTCTACCAGCTGTCAGGCTGCCAGCTAACTTCAACATTTAAGACATTTAAAACAATTTTCAGCTCAAAACTCACTTTCAGACACCAGCAAGTGTTTGAAATAACTTCCTTGCGATCTGATGGGGATTCTGATCACCGTATGAGGCAGAAATATATTTATATGCGATGCTAAAGGCTACTTACTGTATGCTAACCATTGCGATAATAAATACATTGTTTATGGAAAATACCAGAGACTGCTTGAAGAATGTAGACAAATCATATATGATTATAATCGTGTATTTATTTGATTTTATGTTTTATCTGTCTCTTCCCTGTGCCTTTGTTAATACCGTACTAATGTATCCACATGTCATAAAAAAAACATGCACTCCGGTTAACTCGTATAACTCATAATTCCTGTTTTCATAACTTTTTCATGAGCTCCCTCTGTTACTCTGTCTGAAAGGATAACAGTATAGTGAGAGGGGAGAGATCGCTCAAACCTCCTCAGATCGCATAATTTCATGGAAAATTAATAGAAATGTTCACTCTTTCTTAAGAAATATGATGAAAACAAGATATTTTATCAACATTCTTCTAAATGTGTAAGCCTTTGGACTTAAAAGCCTTAGTGGAGTTGGGCATTCCAGTGATCGCAATAAAATGGAAACAGGTTCAACCGTGTGTTCTCTTTTTATGTGAAATGGTAAATACCAGTTTGATTCAGCGTGATTGATGTGCACTCCTGACACAAATTAATAATTTACTGTCACTGTAAAATGTTTTATTGTAAAGCATTGGTCAAATATCGACGATGGAATCTTAATTCTTCAAGTAAAGACCAAACGTTCGCTTCCGTCATGCTCATTTTGTGCTCACACAGTGAAAACAAAACCAAAACTGAACAGATACGGTACAAACTAAATATACACTAAATTTAAAGGATATTTTAATCAAAAAACAAGAATTATGACTTGACCACTGTTTTCTTGTGCACCAGTGAGCATTCAGTTCACTTGAAAGTTTGAATAATGAACGTGAGTTTCAGTTTTATTCAAAACTTTAAATAAAGTCTGAAGTTTTCTCATCTGTCATCCTTACCGCCATGAGATGACCAAGGGTAACCGACAGGCCAATGACTGCAGGGGCCACAGAGGAAAAGGCTGATTTGGGATGAGTGGCAGCCTCGACACACAGCACTAGCTGGAATGTAACAGCCATCTCCACTAACACAGCCTGATACAGATATACCCCCGGGGCCACCTGAAGGAGGGTAAGTGGAGTTTTATCTGTTATTGTTGGACACTATCTGTCTTTTCAGACTGACTCAACTCCTTTCCACTTTCACTCCAATTCCTCACTTTCTCTGATACACACATAGACCACTTTCCCTTGCTCATTCATTTTGATCATTTATTGCCATTTCCTTCTCAGTGATTACCCGACCTGTCTTTCTATTATGATGCATCTGTATTTATGTTTACTATTACAAACTTTTTGACAGATCTGTATTGTACCAAAAAGAACACAAAAAAGAGAATACAGAAGAAAATGTAGTGTTCCACTGTGATAAGTGCACTGGGATGTAATTTCATGCTGAACAGGAACAATACAGAATATAATATGGTTTCTTACATTTCTACCCTGTAATATAAAATTTCTTCATTATGTATTTTCTTCATTAACAACCATCAATGGTTAATCAAAATTGAAAGCAGAATTAGCTCATTAGAGAATTAAAAGTATAACACTTTGCATGTCACAATGAAATTAAGAATAATTTGCAAGTAATCATTAAATTAGATTGTGGAATAAATGAGAATGGCTTAATAGCTTGGCAATTACCCAGAGTTAACATTATAATGGTGAATAAAAGCCCTAATTTTATCGAGCAAGCGCATTAACTATAGACACAGAAATGTTTTAGATGAATCTAAAATGGTTTCTTCGAGATTTTCACAGGTCTCCAATGAAACCAAATGGCAATTCATTAAGCTACATTTAGTTTTGATTCTGACAAAGTTGAACACAGAGATGAGAAGATCCAGATGACGAAATCAGAGGATCCAAAACACAGAGATAAGATGATCTACAGAACAAAGACATCAGAAGATGCAGAACAAAGACATCAGAAAAATATATACATCAGACGATCCAGAAAAGACATCAGAAGATACAGAAAGCAGACGATCCAGAACAAAGATATCAAAAAATACTGAAATCAGACAATCCAGATATCAGAAGATACAGAGCACAGATATCAGAAGTTACAGAAATCAGACGATTCAGAACAAAGACATCAGAAGATACAGAAACCAATATCCAGGACACAGAGAATAATATTAGAGAATCTTATAGACCTATAACCTCGGAGAAACCTGTAGGATCAGAAACCTCTCACCTCAGTAACCCCTAGGTTGCTCCTTAGGGCAATCGGTGTAGTGCCTAACAGCAAAGCACAGGCACTGAGGGCACCAAGCAGCTGGGCTCCCACCAACAGGACAGCCCGCCATGGACTCACCCTTAAGCCTGCGACCAATGCCAGGGTAACTACTGGGTTGAGGTGAACCTCACCGAGGCAGACACGGGCCAGGGCTAGCGATACTCCGAAGGCAAAAGAAACATGCAGTGGGTCGGTCGAGCATGCCGGAGAAGAGTCCAGCGTCGGAAGGGGTTTGTCTGTAATGGAGTTCCAGGACATATGCCCTGGATGCGACCACAGCACGACAGAAGAGAGGCTGATGAAGAGGAAAAAAACGGTTCCCAAAAACTCACAGAACATGTCACGTAAAAACAAGCCAGTCCATACATCCCTCAGGATCAAACTGAACGTGGACATGGGTTTCATGGTGCTTCTTCTTTTTCTCGTCTTCTACAACTTCGATCAGTTTGTACTGCTCCTCGTATAAGATCTCCAGTAGCAATTAATTTTGAATTTGCAGTTCTGATTCTAGATCATGAAGAGACATCAGCATGATAAGAATTATCTATTTAAATTGCTCAAATTCACACGCATGTCGTTCTTATATTTGCCATTCAGCACAGGACCCTGTGACGTCTACAGTTGGATCCATCAGCTTTCACCCTGCCTTCTTTTGTCCACTGGCCTGATCTTTCCTGAACACTGTTATAGAAAAGGCTTTCACCGGGTGCTAAGTGAAGAACCAGGAACTGCTTTCAGACTCTCTCCATATGCTAAATGTCTCCTTTCCAAGCCCAATTGGATTTTCTTATCGAAAACCAGCAGTCCTCTCTCTAGGGTTTCACCTGCCAGAGGGGGGTTGAGGGTCTGACTTGATTCAGTCCCTTTATCGAAAAAGCTCTCATGTATTCCTTTGAGGTAGTCATGACTGAAAGGGATTAAGATGTCAAATATCCAACATTTTACCCAGCAAGTGTTAAGACGTAGAAAGATTAGATTGTTGTAGGTGTTAAAAATCAGAGAGGAGCCAGTATTGTGAAGACTGTAAAGAATGGTGCAAAGGAGACTTTTGTGCTTTCATTCTGAGCTGGACAACCCCAAATACAAACAAAACTCAATTTCAAATCACAAAATTAAAGTATGAGAGTGCTACTCTAAGGGATGTGGTCCATGGCTATACCTGCTCATGCTTTCAGCGGCAAGCTCTCTCAAAGTGACTGAGAAGAAAGAGTGGAAACGAAAACTCTTGCGATAACATGGCTGACCACAACAATGGCTGCACAGTTTGAGACTGAGCTTCTATGACATTATAGAGGTCACAGTATGAATGTAGGATCAGGATAAGTTTGATATGAGTGAAACATGATTAGGAACTATAAAGTTACCTTTTTAGGAGAAAACAGCTAGCTCTTCTGTATATGATGAGGCTTTTGACGTAAGGACACTTGGAGGACTCAATGTATGGACAGAGGGAGCAGCTCATAGCCTTCCTTTGTGAAAAAGACATGAAAATGGTAAGTCTGTATAATGCATTTGTTTGAAATCAATGTATCATTAACTAATCACAACAACCTGTAGCTGAATGTGCTCAAAACAATAGAGATCATTGTGGAGAAACTTCCCAGCTCTCCCCCCACTCACCATCATGAGCAGCAACAGTGAAGTTATCCAGGCTGCTGGGCACTAACCATCACTCAGGACTGGAAATGGAACACTCACACAGGCTCCATTGTGAAAAAGGCCCAGCAGCGGCTGTATTTCCTTCGCCGGGTGAGGAAATTCAACCTGCAACAGGAGCTGCTGATGCAGTTCTACTCTGCAGTCATAGAGTCTGTCTTCTTCACTTCTGTAACTGTCTGGTTTGGCTCTGCAACCAATGCAGACCTCAGAAGACCCCTCTCCAAGAACTGTACTCATTCAGAGTGAGTAAAAGTCCAGTGGATACTGCACACTGGTGGTGGTTGAGGGGAAGATCCCCTGATATGATTGTAAAGTGCTTTGGGTGTACAGTAGTACATATGAAAGCGCTATATAAATGCCTCATTCTATTCTATTCTAAAAGGGCCGGCAAAATTACTCTGGACCCATCACACCCAGGCCACTTCCTCACTGAACTGTTGTCGTCTGGCCGGTGCTACATAGCACTGAGCACCAGCCAGGCACAAGAAAAGTTTCTTTCCTCAGGCCATCTACCTCATGAACAGTTAAATGCTCCCACTGGGCAATAAACTGCAATGCACAACACCATTTATGCTCATATTTATTTAGCATACCATACCTCTTATTCACATTCCCTTGCATTGCAAATAACATACCTGCACATACAGATATGGTCTATTTTGTATTTTGTGCATTTTTATATATTTATTTTATTCACTTATTTTAATTTAATTATCTGTCTTGTCGCTGTCATTCTAATTTGACAATCACACTAAGCCATATCGTGATTTTAGTTTTATTTCAAATCATCGTGTAGCCCTAATTGTCAATACTGACATTACAAAAGCACATTGTTTATATTTATAGACGTTAAGATTCCGTGGGAATGAGATAAAAGCAAAAACCTCTGGAGCAGGGATGATGTCCTCTGCCTTTGTGCTTTTCAAGTAGGTTAGAATGGTTGACCCACAACTGTAAAGGGTCCAGAAATGTGAAACTCTTGGTTAATATTTGGAAAACAAGCATTGAGATAAAATCCACCAGTGTAGACAGCAGTGGTGGCTACTGGAAAATATTTCTAGGTAGGACTGTGCCACATCCAACAATTTTAGCAAACATCCCAGTATGATATAACAGAAGGAAAACATATTTAGACTTAACACATATTTTAAAGGCTTGAAACGTATTTTAAATAAAGAAAATTGCTTTCACATGTTCAGGATTCAAAACTGTATTTTCTACGGGGGTTTTTTTTTCATGGTAAAATAAAAAATACTTTTTCATTTTCAGAATTCACAATTTATGTATACAGTGCAACAGCAAAACATTTTTTTTTTTTTTTTTATAAATATAAATAACTACAAGTCAAGCTGCAATACCAAACAGGACAACATGCAGATGCCAACAGACCACTATACCAGCCGTTTCAACCTTACTGCATACAGCTACACATCCATTCAGAACACAGCAGAACATACCTTCGACATCCCTTTATGTGAAATTTAAAGGGGAGCTATTATGCCCCTTTATACAATTTTGTTAAAAAACTAAATAAAAGTGAATTTCGTATAATAGTAAATATCTGACATTGACCAGAGAAACACAAATGAGACCAATGACTCAAAATATTTTTTGCTGATATCCAAGAGAAAAAGGCTGTCTAGGTCTTTCTAAGGTCAAAGCGGTATTAAGATTCCAGTTCAATATTCTCGTCTCAGTAGGTTGATGGCATCTTATCTTACAACCTCAGTCTGCGGTTTTAGCTGGCTCTCAGATTTATGTTCATTTTGTTCAGTCTCTCCCCTGGACAGGGTTGGGTTTATATTCATTGTCCATCCTCAACCTGTGGCCATCTGTAAATGGTTTCTGAGCTTCTGCAGAGCCTCAGAACCATGCAGGTATAAATCTAATCAGGCCACCCCTCCTGAATTTGAAGATTACATTTAGTCACCCCACCAGCACAAGGGCTTTGTTGTTCCAAGAAGTTCAGAAGAGTATCATTTTGGATTGGATTCCACTGGAGGATTTTTTGTAATTTATTCAGGCCTCAGGGGTTTTACATCAGTTTCTGTTCTTTTAGTGAAACTTCTCTGGGAGCAGAAGTCTAAGTCATTGCACTTTTCCGCTGACTTGCATATCATGTCAAGCGCTGCTGTTCAATTCACACCAAAGATTTAAAAGCAAATCATATAAAAAAAGAAAAAAAGAAATAAAAAAGTGTTCTCATTGTGAATCACATTGCTAAAGCCCCATAACATTTGTGAATATAGCAGGAGAATTAGGTGCATGAATAAAAAAAGTTTCTAGGCAATTTTGTCCATTGGAAGATAAATATCTCTAGCCAAGTCTGTCTTCAAACGACATCCGATATAATTACCTGCAACTTCAGCCGTCTGTATGTATTATTAATGACAAATCTAATAAGACTAAAACTGTCAAATTTTTTATGAGGTGAAAAGGTTTCTGAAGTTATGTGATTTCAGCCCTAAAGGAGGCATAAATTTCAGCGAGTCCATTTAGCAAGAGTTTTCTGATTCATTACTCATTTTTAATGAATGAAGTGGGCGCAGTCAATGGATAACCAGTTCCTATTTCATTTTAGACCTCTTTTATTCAAAGGATAGTGAAAAAGTGACAGGATGTTAGGGGGGAACCTGTTTGATTACAGTCATTATTGTTTGCCATAGATATAACACATTTTGCCTCATTATTTGAGTTAAACATACTTAATTGTTAAACTGAATTGCTTGAATCTGTCCACTAAAATTCACAAAAAACTCAGCAATACAGACTCAGCCTTCACTCAAGTGTTTCATTCATCATCCGTGCTTTGAAGACCGCACGGAGGTCAGTTAACGCTCGGCAAAGCGCCTCCCCACACACACCTCTAACTTCCCATAATCGAAGGCGATGACACATCCATTTTCACACCCCGTCTTCCAGTATGCTTCTCACCGGCGAGGGTGAAGCTGTGTGTCATGATCATCCAGCTGATAGCTGTGGTCTGTTGACTGCTAGCTGACCTTGAGTCATTGTAACACTCAGTGGAATCCAAACTTCAAACTAAGGCTGTAGTTACCTGTATATATGTAGCAGTCATGATTTTGGACTTTTGGACCTGCCATTACATTTCCTAAAGACTGTCAAAGATTGTGTGTTTCTACAAAGTTCTGTCATGAAACTCATGGCTCAGGCTGATAGGTCCTTAAGTCCATCTGCTTGCAATCACATCATTCTCTATAAGGCACAGCGTGATGTATCAGTAGCCAATGAGCTCGCTGCTCAACCTTTAAAGGAACACTCCACCCATTTGCATTAAGCTTTGCAATGTTAGAAACCCAGTCATACTATTGAATGGTCGTGCAACATTTTCTCATTTTCCCCTGAGACGAGAGAAATCTGTATTTACCTCTTTAAGGGGGATTTCTGTTAAGACTACAAGCACTAGTTCCCACCCTTTCAAACCCGCCCATAGGGGGTTGGACCTAATGCGCTAACAGACCTATCACAGATCAGTGCCAGTGCGTTTGATTTCACCGGCAGAAACCTGCATGTCCGGCCGTCGAGATCGTCCAAAATGTCCGGGATTCGGCTTTGCTTTCTACGGTCGCCATTCATTGTTTACATGCACACCTTTTGTTTCATTTTAACTGAATTCATTCCGATTGGTGAATCTGATTGTAGTGTTTACATGAACGCTAAACAAGTGATCGGTTGATGTGCGTTTTACCATTGCTAAGAAAATACCCGCTCCTCAATGAGAGATAGCCCACGAGACCGATGCGTCTCACAGGCGCCGCTCATCAGTAATCACGCCCACCGGCTTTTGCGTTCTACAGTCGCCATTCATCATGTTTACTGTGGGGACGAGGCTAGGGCCGCGGGAGAAAGACGCGAGGCCGGTGGCGTGATCGGTTGATGTGCGTTTTACCATTGCTAAGAAAATACCCGCTCCTCCGTGAGAGATACGAGACCAGTGCGTCTCACAGGTGTCGCTCATCAGTAATCACGCCACCGGCCTCGCGCCGTTCTCCCGCGGCCCTAGTCTCGTCCTGCTCGCCACAGTAAACACAATGAATGGCGACTGTAGAACGCAAAAGCCGAATCCCGGACATTTTGTGCGATATGCGATCTCAAAAACCCGGGCAGACTCACGGAGACTACTAGTAACTTAGCTTAGCTTTATTGTTTACAACTGCTCTCTAACCGGTAGGCGTGGCTTGGGAGTGGCCTCGTAGAGCAGCGAAGCAAGTGCATTCTGGAAGTTGTTGTCTTTCATCCACATGAGCCAAAAATAAATTTTCTGGCTTTTCTCAGTCTAGAAAGCTCCAAATTCAAAAATAATTTCACATTTCTTCTACATAAATGACCCAATTTAAATACACATTCATCTTTCCAGAAGTGGAGTGTCCCTTTAAGTACTTAGTCAGCATTAACTGTAGCAGTTGCGGTATTCAGAAACCCTTCCTCTTCCCCAGCTCCACCTCTAAAGATCTGCTATGGGTTATTAATGTATGCTATTTTGTACAGCAGCAGCATGTCTTACTTGCTCACAGCAGTGTGTCATAGAAGTAGCAAGTCCTGTACTTGCTCTGCAGCATTGTCACATTGTCATATCCCATACCATGCCAAACACTCAGAAATACAGTTAAGCGAACCATAAACTAATGTTCAAAAGTTTGGGGTCAGTAAGATAAAAAAAAAAAAGATTAAAAAAAAAGAAAGAAATTAATACGTTTGTTCAGATTTATATTTCAAATGAATGCTGTGCTTTTGAAGTTTCTATTTATCAAAGAATCCTAAAAAATAATAATAATTGTATTTCACAAAATTGTTGCCGTTATTACTGTATTTTTGGTCAAGTAAATGCAGCTCTGGTTGAGCATAAGAGATTTAAAAAATCTTACCAAACCAACCCCTACTCTTCACATGTCAAAGACTTTTAAGCCATTTCAATGCAAAAGCATAAAGATTGTCAAAAGTCTGAGATACATAGAAATGGTAAATGGTAAATGGACTGCATTAATATAGCGCTTTCACAGACCTATGGCCACCATACATAGAATGTTTTAGCTCCTCCAAAGGCACTGCTGTTGAAACATGCCATTTGTCCTTGATAGCCACAGATGCAGAACTTTGCTAGAGTGTAGTAGAGATTTATTCAATAATAAAATGACAGCCAGTGAAGTAGGACTCAAGGGCACACATCAATATTACCTTTCAGTAGTTATAAAATACAAAAGAAGTAAAGTTATTGATTTGAAAGTTTTACGGCAAAAGTCAAATATTAAACGTCAAATGCATTCTTGATTATTAGCATCATCCTCTTTTAAACCATGTTCAACATGCTCCACTGCTTTTTTAACATTCTCTCACTAGATGGCAACATTACCATGTAACACTTGCTCTCTACAGCAATTAGACAGTAGTTCCAAATCCCTCATTTACCCAGTAATGCTAGCATGTCAGATTTGTGTAAAGATGTATTAAATATATTTTAAACCTCCAGTGATATAATTCATGAATTGCATGAACATGATATTAATGGCAAGGTAGAGGAGTAATGTGGGCAGGCCACTCTGCAACACTTGTCAGTTATTTTACGCACTCTCATTTATTTGTTTATCTGGCTGTGAACGATATTGCACACAAAGGTTTAGAGTGCTCCTCCTCTGCCAGCACATTTGAAAGAGCATATTTCCATGTGGCGGGGAAGCTGATATTTCAAATACCATGGCAACATTTGTGTCATTTTGTGTTGAGCCTAATGAAAATCAGTGTGACACTAATCTGATAAACCAGGGGGATGCAAAATATTTGCTAGCAGTCTTATCAGGGTTCATTACATGATAACTCATTTATATATTTCTTTGTATCTTACAAGAAAGGCAGTGCAAGGAAGTAAACAAAACACAAAAGGTGTTTGGTCTGACATTGTGAGAGCTTCTATTGGTTTCATACAACAGATTCACTGCACTGGCAAATAAAAATCAAGTTCTGTCCGCTTGTCGTTCGACAACCCCTGGTGTTCACTGCATGATAACTGCTTGAAAGAACTCTGAGAGTACTGCCAGCTCTGCTCTCAGAAACCTGTAACCCATTCCATAACTATTTAACTCTTCTGACTATAGGATAAAAGGCTTCAAATTTCAAACTTCTAAAATCTCATTGCAAACAAGCAAAAATAAATAAAAAATAATTCTGTAGCACTAGTGTCACCAAAAAAACCTGCAAAAACAGTGACTGTTTTGAAACAGGTTTCTCAAACCCTCCTCCTAATAATAATGCCACAGCTTAGCTTTCTGAGAAATCAACAAACAAATAGCGTTGACTTTCTGTATCAAAATGTACATTTTGGCTTATGTAGTGCAGTTCCCTTTCAAGGGAACTCCCGTTGCGTCGAGAATGACGCTATGGGGAACGCTTTGCGTGATGACGTCTTGAAGCACATGTAAAATCAGTCCAATGGTGTGGCGGAACGTCAGAGGCGGGTGACGTCACGTACCAGGTAACTATAAAAGCCGGCCCGAAACAGAAAACGAAAGCTTTCTGAGTCTTCAGTCGCGCTCTGTGTTGAAATCTGTCCTTGTTATTTGGTGTTGTCTGTCTATATATATATATATTTATTCAGATATGGCGAGCAAGCAGCAGTATCGAGTGTGTGTCCATCCCTGCCCGCGTTATTTAACGGGAGGTGACACACACACTCTTTGTGTTGTTTGTTTGGGAGAGGAGCATGCCCAGTCAGCACTCGAGGGTGGTGACTGTGTGCATTGCTGTGCGCTTCCATTGCGGACGCTCCGATCCCGGTTGGCTCGGTTCAATCCCGACCACGTTCCCCAGGGCTCGGGTCCCGCCGCGGCTGAGGCTCGGCGGCGATCTCAGACCTGGGGTTCGCAAATGGATCTGTCAGTGGATGTTGAGACGGGCTCTGCCTTATCTCAGCCTCTTACTGACAGATCCAGTGCCTCTCATCAGGGTGTGGAAGCACGCGCTGCGGTTTCTTCCCCCCCGATAGAGGCACCAATACTGCAACTATCCAGCTCTGAGGAGTTGGATGTTGTGAGTATTGAAGCTGAGTCTGAGGATTCGCCACCTCAGTCTCATGCATTCGAAGAACTGCTCGATGTAGTTACAAGAGCAGTTGACAGACTTTCTCTTGAGTGGCCAGAGGATAGGCAGGACGTTCGTTCGAAAAGCAAGTTCGACGAACGCTTCCTGCCATCTCGTACACAGCCTCAGCGTAGGAGTCTTCCGTTTTTCCCCGATCTCCACACCGAGGTGTCGAGATCGTGGGGAAAACCTATGTCATACAGAGTATATACACCTCAAACATCACATTACTCTTCCATCTACAAATATAAAGAGTATGGTTATGGGGAGATGCCGAAGGTGGAAGAGACGCTTGCGAGCTATCTCTCTCCAGCAACGGCATCTTCCCTGAAGGCTCCTACACTTCCCACCAAACCAGTTAAATTCACTTCCTCCCTGATTCATAAATCGTATTCAGCCGCTGGTCAAGCTGCAGCGTGTCTGCATACGATGTCCCTTATGCAAGCATATCAGGCAGAATTACTGGGTGATTTAGAGGAGGGCGGGGGTATTGGTCCCGACACAGTAGCCGAACTGCGTAGAGCCACAGATTTGTCTCTCAGGGCCACCAAGGAGACCGCTAAATCAATCGGGCGGTCTATGGCAGCCCTGGTGGCCACTGAGAGGCATCTGTGGCTCAATCTGAGTGACATCAAAGATAGAGAAAAACATGTTCTTTTAGATGCTCCGGTTTCTACTGTTGGGCTATTTGGAGATGCAGTGAACAGTGCGGTAGCTAAATCGCAAGAAGCTTCAAAACAGGCTGCTGCACTCCAGAAACTTCTCCCCCGCCGCTCTTTCATTGAGGCTGCTGAGCGGGAGCAGCCTCACTCCTCTAAAAAGAGCGCTGATCATCGTGCCACTCAAAAGCAGAGTGTGTCCTCCCGTGCTCCCCCACAAAAATCTCGGGGACACGGAGGGCGCGCTCAAACCCAGCAGTCTTCGAGGGGTAGAGCGGATCTGCGGACCGTTATTACTGCCAAGAAGGCTGCTGGGAAGAAATCCTGACGTCCGAGGGCTCAGGACAAATGAGGGTAGTCCCCCCCGAAGCAGAGCGGTTAACACCTCTTTTTACGGTGCCCGTCTCTCTTCGGTACCCTCAGGGGACCGTTCTGCTAACCCTGCCGCCTCCGGTGTTACAGGGCGCAGCGGTCTCCGGCGAGCACATATCTCAAGGACCACCCGGAAACGTAGTGGCCTCGGGATGCCCGCCCCCTCCGAGGAGGGTGTTAGAGCAGTCTGTTCGATCGTTCCCTGCCGGTGCGCCGTTACAGGGCGACGAATTGACTGCTCAACAACAACAAAATCCAGAAACCAGTCTCGAGAGGCTGGTACCTCTAGTAGAATCTTTGACAGCGTGGAAGCTACTGTCAAATGTTTCTCGTTGGGTCCTGCAGACCGTGGAAAAAGGGTATCAGATACAATTCAAAAAACGCCCACCTCGGTTTATGGGGGTCCTGCCCACAGTGGTGGGCCCCGAGCAGGTTCTGGTCATGGAACAGGAAGTGAACACTCTGTTAGAGAAAGGGGCCATAGAATATGTACCTCCCTCCGACAGGGAAACCGGGTTTTACAGCCGGTACTTCATAGTTCCAAAGAAGGACGGGGGATTGCGTCCCATTTTAGATCTTCGAGTTCTGAACGAGTCAGTCATGCAGCTCAAGTTCAAAATGTTAACATTGAGACAGATCGTGCCACAGATCAGGTCCGAGGACTGGTTTGTCACGATAGACCTCAAGGACGCATATTTCCATATTTCCATCCGTCCGTGTCATTGGAAGTTCCTGAGGTTTGCTTTCGGGGGCAAAGCATACCAATATCGTGTTCTTCCATTCGGCCTAGCTTTATCACCCCGCACTTTCACCAAATGCATGGATGCAGCTCTGGCGCCGCTGCGCCTCCAGGGTATTCGCATCATGAACTACATCGACGATTGGTTGATTTTAGCTCAGTCGCATCAGTTGGCGGTTCAACATCGAGATGTTGTTCTCGCCCACATGAAAGAGCTGGGGTTACGGCTGAACGCCAAGAAGAGTGTGCTTTCTCCTCTCCAGAGGACCACTTTTTTAGGCGTGGTTTGGGACTCAGTGTCGATGCAGGCGCGCCTGTCACCGCCACGTATAGAGTCCATCCTTGCAGCTGTGAAAAGTGTAAAGCTAGGCCAGCTACTCACTGTCAAACAGTTCCAGAGACTGTTGGGTCTCATGGCAGCAGCTTCCAACGTGATACCTTTTGGACTGCTGCACATGAGGCCCCTGCAGTGGTGGCTCAGGACCAGGGGGTTTTCCCCGAGGGGCAACCCATTTCACACAATCAGGGTCACGCGGCGATGCTTACGTGCCCTGGTTATGTGGAAGAAACCTTGGTTCCTGTCCCAGGGCCCAGTGTTGGGAGCTCCTTGTCGTCGCAAACTGCTAACGACGGATGCTTCCCTCACGGGTTGGGGAGCGATCCTGGAGGGTCGCTCATCTCAAGGTCTGTGGGAAGACCATCATCGTTCCTGGCATATCAATCGCCTAGAGATGTTAGCTGTCTTCCGGGCTCTGAGGAGCTTTATCACAGATCTCAGGGGACACCATGTGTTAGTACACACGGACAACACGTCGGTAGTCGCCTATATCAACCACCAAGGGGGTTTGCGCTCGCGCCCGTTATCCAACTTGGCACGCCATATCCTCTTGTGGTCCCAGGGGAAGTTACTGTCACTCAGGGCAGCTTACATCCCCGGGGTCCAGAATATAGGAGCAGACACTCTGTCGAGGCAGGGGCCGAGGCCCGGGGAATGGAGGCTCCACCCCGAGGTGGTGGAGCTGATATGGAGGGAGTTCGGCCAAGCACAAGTGGATCTGTTTGCGTCTCGAGAGACGTCTCACTGTCCACTTTGGTTCTCCCTCACGCATCCAGCTCCTCTGGGACTGGATGCTATGGTGCAGACGTGGCCGAGGCTACGTCTGTATGCTTTTCCCCCAGTTGCTCTGCTCCCGGGAGTTCTGGAGAGAGTTCGCAGGGACCGGGTTTGCCTGCTTCTTATAGCCCCGCGCTGGCCGGGCAGAGTATGGTTTCCCGATCTTGTGTCGCTCCTCGACGGGCCTCCTCTGGAGCTACCCGTCAGGAGGGACCTTCTGTCCCAGGCGGAGGGCTCGATATTTCACCCCCGCCCAGAACTGTGGAACCTGTGGGCTTGGCCTCTGAGGGGGCCCAGCTCATAGAGTCAGGTCTCTCAACTGAGGTTGTGGAGACCATTCTACAGTCCAGAGCTCCCTCCACGAGGAAACTTTATGCCCTGAAGTGGAGAGTCTTCACTTCTTGGTGTAGTGACCGTCGGTTGGATCCAGTCAACTGCCCAATTGGTACAGTTCTGGAGTTCCTGCAGGACCGGTTCACTGCAGGTCTGACCCCGTCCACCTTAAAGGTTTATGTGGCGGCCATAGGTGCTTACCACATTCCTTTGGGTGGAATGTCTGTGGGGAAAGACCCTTTGGTATCTCGTTTCCTTCGTGGCACTTGGAGGCTGAGGCCTGCAGTTCGCTCTAGGGTGCCACCATGGGACTTGTCCATTGCACTTCAAGGCCTGTCCCTGGCCCCCTTTGAGCCCATTGAGGAGGTTCCTGAGAAGTTTCTAACTTTGAAAGCTCTTTTTCTTCTGGCTATCTCTTCTCTCAAGAGAATTGGGGATCTTCAAGCATTGTCGGTTGCTCCGTCATGCTTAGAGTTTGCTCCGGGTATGGTGAAAGCTTTTCTACATCCGAGACCGGGTTATATCCCCAAGGTCCCCACTAATGTGGTCAGACCTATTGTCCTGCAGGCCTTCTGTCCTCCTCCCTTTCAAAATGCTGACCAGGAGGCTAATAATTTGCTTTGCCCTGTGCGGGCGTTAGACGCGTATGTCCACAGAGCTGCCCTGTGGCGTAAAAGTGATCAATTATTTGTGTGCTTTGGGTCCCCTAACAAAGGAGGTCCAGTGTCTAAGCAAAGGATGAGCAAGTGGGTGGTCGAGGCTATCTCACTTGCTTATGAGGCGGCTGGGCAGCCTTCTCCTTTGGCTGTCCGGTCGCACTCGACGAGGAGTATGGCGGCCTCTAAGGCCCTTATTTCAGGAGTTTCTTTACAGGACGTCTGTGATGCGGCAGGCTGGTCCTCACCGCACACTTTCGTCAGGTTTTACTCTCTGGATCTAGACTCTGCTCCAGGGTCTCATGTTTTGTCTTCCTAGTGCTGCTCTCCAGATTACACACAGGACAGACATTCGTAGCTATGGAGGCGTTGGTATAGACGTTCCCCATAGCGTCATTCTCGACGCAACGGGAGTTCCCTTGAAAGGGAACGCCTCGGTTACGACTGTAACCTCGGTTCCCTGAAGAGGGAACGAGCGTTGCGTCGCCTTGCCATATCTCCTTCATGCCTGTCAGCTCGACTTCAGACTTTTACGAAGCTTTCGTTTTCTGTTTCGGGCCGGCTTTTATAGTTTCCTGGTACGTGACGTCACCCGCCTCTGACGTTCCGCCACACCATTGGACTGATTTTACATGTGCTTCAAGACGTCATCACGCAAAGCGTTCCCCATAGCGTCATTCTCGACGCAACGCTCGTTCCCTCTTCAGGGAACCGAGGTTACAGTCGTAACCGAGGCGTTATTTGGACCTTTGAAAAAGCTTTCCTACTAAGAAACTCAAGTATGTTCATCCCAAAGCAGCCCTTACACTGTAAAGTTGACAATTCGGTTGCATGAGACAAATCTTAAGATGTCAAACAAAACCATGAAAAAACACTGACAAAAAGCACACACTAAGTTTTGCATTTCTGCAACATTCCAAAATGCATTTCTGCATCATTCTGAAGATTATATTAAAGAAAAATATATTATAATTTTATAATATTTACATTTTTAAAAATTATAAAAATATATATATATATTTTTTTTATTGGGAACATTGAAATTTTCTATTCACTAAACATGCTGAGAAATGTGAAACATTACAGGTTAAATGCTTATAAGACTGCTAAATTTGATCTAAAAAAAGTCAGCAATGGTGTCAATAGGCATTAGGTGTGTTGTGTGACTTTGCTGGGAAGTTCAAATTTTAAATAGTTTTCTGCCAAACCTGTTGCTATAACACATTTCAGAGTGGTTTAGCCCATATTTAGTGAAATAGGTATTATTTACAGCAATTGTAGCAATTTTGAAGCTCTTTGAGGGTTACGTTGGCAATTACGAAAAGTATTTTGCAATAAAAAATACACACTTTACCTTAAAGACAAATGGAACTGGGTTGCTCATTAACTCAAATATCATGTAATCACTGTTTTACAAATCTCCAACCACAAACTATAGGTCTCAGTGAACAAATACAGCTATAGTTGAAAAAACAAACAAACATGGAGACGGTTTACATTTGAGTTTACATGGAGTTGACATACATATACATTAGTTTAAGCAACAGTTCAGTTGAAAGCAAGTCATGCAATGGTAATACACATAGTCTAGCACGCACATCCCAGCACTTCTTTCAAGTCAAGTGTTTTCCAGTGGCCGAGCAGATAGTGTACCAGGCAGGACTATCTGCCAGAATAGATAAAAAAATTACCCTTGCTGTCAAAACAAAACCTTATGTTCAGTCTTTTCCTCTGCTTTTGTAACAATTTCATGGTGATTGCACAAAACAAATGCTTTCAAATAATGACACAGCATTCCGTGTTATTTTTTTTTTTTTATCAAGCATCACTACATGCTGTATTCAAGTCCTCCAGGTCAGTACTTTTAGGACATCAGAAATGTAATTCAGACATACTTTACGTTCAAAATATTTTGTTCTGAATCAAATAGGTTCACTGGACAATTTTATATTTCTCTTGCTTTCCCATTTCACTTCCCAACAAAGACAGGAAGGTCTTTTACTAATGTAACATAAACCAACCAAATTAATTATTATTCAGCATAGTTTATCGGCATTCTTCATCAACAGAACACAATAATTTACATAAGCTACTGTATGTCAAGCTATTCTGAATTTGCTCATCAGAATCTACTCATTCACTCTAAAAAATACAGGTTCTTTATTTGCATTGATGTATCCATGAAGAACCTTTAGCATCCATGAAACCTTTCCATTCCCCAAAAGGTTACTTATAGTGGAAAAAGGTTTAGATTATTACTATATATTTCTTCACAGAGATCAGTCTTTTAAGAACTGTTCAATGAAAGGGTATTTTGGTAACCAAAAATGGTTCTTCTATGGCATCGCTGTGAAAAGCCCCTTTTGGAACCTTTATTTTAAAGAGCATTCATCTTTGCAATAACCTCAGTGGATGTACTTATGTGTCCGAACGGCCACACACTATACCAAGCAAGTCTAGAGGGTTCTAGTCTTGCGTAGCCAGACCATAGAGCCAGAGCTTCAGACTGATGGCAGAAGGTCTGGACTCCATAGCAGCTTTCATTTGCCAAGGACCACCCATAGGCCGTCTGACTGACATGTAAAGCAACCAATCCCAGTTTGTTTTATTTTTGTCATGTTTAGGTGAGTGAAAATGTAACGTCGATGTACCTACAATAACAGTCCGGTGTGTAAAACTCTTGGATGTACAGTGAGGAAAATAAGTATTTGAACACCCTGCTATTTTGCAAGTTCTCCCACTTGGAAATCATGGAGGGGTCTGAAATTGTCATCGTAGGTGCATGTCCACTGTGAGAGACATAATCTAAAAAAAAAAAAGAATCCAGAAATCACAATATATGATTTTTTAACTATTTATTTGTATGATACAGCTGCAAATACGTATTTGAACACCTGTCTATCAGCTAGAATTCTGACCCTCAAAGACCTGTTAGTCTGCCTTTAAAATGTCCACCTCCACTCCATTTATTATCCTAAATTAGATGCACCTGTTTGAGGTCGTTAGCTGCATAAAGACACCTGTCCACCCCATACAATCAGTAAGAATCCAACTACTAACATGGCCAAGACCAAAGAGCTGTCCAAAGACACTAGAGACAAAATTGTACACCTCCACAAGGCTGGAAAGGGCTAAGGGGAAATTGCCAAGCAGCTTGGTGAAAAAAGGTCCACTGTTGGAGCAATCATTAGGAAATGGAAGAAGCTAAACATGACTGTCAATCTCCCTCGGACTGGGGCTCCATGCAAGATCTCACCTCGTGGGGTCTCAATGATCCTAAGAAAGGTGAGAAATCAGCCCAGAACTACACGGGAGGAGCTGGTCAATGACCTGAAAAGAGCTGGGACCACCGTTTCCAAGGTTACTGTTGGTAATACACTAAGACGTCATGGTTTGAAATCATGCATGGCACGGAAGGTTCCCCTACTTAAACCAGCACATGTCAAGGCCCGTCTTAAGTTTGCCAATGACCATTTGGATGATCCAGAGGAGTCATGGGAGAAAGTCATGTGGTCAGATGAGACCACAAATAGACAAAATAGAACTTTTTGGTCATAATTCCACTAAACGTGTTTGGAGGAAGAAGAATGATGAGTACCATCCCAAGAACACCATCCCTACTGTGAAGCATGGGGGTGGTAGCATCATGCTTTGGGGGTGTTTTTCTGCACATGGGACAGGGCGACTGCACTGTATTAAGGAGAGGATGACCGGGGCCATGTATTGCGAGATTTTGGTGAACAACCTCCTTCCCTCAGTTAGAGCATTGAAGATGGGTCGAGGCTGGGTCTTCCAACATGACAATGACCCGAAGCACACAGCCAGGATAACCAGGAGTGGCTCTGTAAGAAGCATATCAAGGTTCTGGCGTGGCCTAGCCAGTCTCCAGACCTAAACCCAATAGAGAATCTTTGGAGGGAGCTCAAACTCCGTGTTTCTCAGCGACAGCCCAGAAACCTGACTGATCTAGAGAAGATCTGTGTGGAGGAGTGGGCCAAAATCCCTCCTGCAGTGTGTGCAAACCTGGTGAAAAACTACAGGAAACGTTTGACCTCTGTAATTGCAAACAAAGGCTACTGTACCAAATATTAACACTGATTTTCTCAGGTGTTCAAATACTTATTTGCAGCTGTATCATACAAATAAATAGTTAAAAAATCATACATTGTGATTTCTGTTTTTTTTTTTTTTAGATTATGTCTCTCACAGTGGACATGCACCTACGATGACAATTTCAGACCCCTCCATGATTTCTAAGTGGGAGAACTTGCAAAATAGCAGGGTGTTCAAATACTTATTTTCCTCACTGTATTTTAAAGAGTCTATGCCCCAAACTTTACATACTTCACATACTTTTGAAAATCCAGTGTTTAGTTGATCCTGATAAGCGCTCAGTGTCACAGTTGTAAACATGACAGCTTTCTTCTTACATGAGGGGGTTTGGCATCACAGCATCTTTGTTTCTAGGTTGACCGTTTAAGAACGCAGCAAACATGTCTCCTGGACATCCTGTAGAATTCAACCAATCAGATGACGACTTCAAAACTCCTGAAGTGTTTAAAATTTTGTTTGCGTCGGAAATCTTAAAAATGCTGCCTTCGGATGATGCATTGCAAGCTAAGAAGGCATCAAGGCACGTCAGAGTCCAATGTTAGCTTCACTTCCTGTCTCCTGAGATACCTTCATCTTAACGATTTTTGAAGGCAGTATAAATGTATCCTTCTCTTCTTTTATAAAGTTAAATGCCTTGGGTGGTTTCTTGAATGTGTTGTAGCATGCTGAATACAGTATATTTGTCTTTACTAGCATACATTTATGACTAATTTGAAGCAATTCCACAGGCTGTTTCTGAATGACTTCAATCAAAAGGTAATTATAATCATACTGAATTATGTATTAAAAGTTGCTAATAGTACTACTTTTTACCGAGCATTGGCTTTGTATTTGGGTGGTATAAGATGGAGTAATTATAATTTACCTTATTATGGAATTAAATACATGCTGTGCATTAAAGAGGCCAGAAAATACACACTTATCACATGAAACATGATGTGCATGCAGAATGTTTTTTCAAGAATACCTTTTTAACAGCAATATTATTATTATTTTAAAGTTATGTGTGAAGAAGCCATGGTATGCTCTTTCGTACAAATTTATGTGCATTTATATTAGTCATCCTCCCCATATTTTTGGTTATCAAACCAGCACAAAATTCTGCAGAATCTTCAATCCCTCAACAGTAAGGGGTCCGTGTTGGTCCTGGAGAGAGGATTGTTGTTTTTGTGTGCAGTGTACAGCTAGTGAGTTTATCTTGGAAGTTCATCCCATGAGATCCTCCAGATCAGTCACACAGGAGATCCTTCAGTGTTTTTCAACCGATCCAAAAAAGGCACAATGAAAAGGGCAAGTGAGGCACTGTGGGAAATAGGAAACTGAACAGAATCAGAGTCAGACTTTGGGCAAACGTTCAATTGTTTGAGCACCAGCTTTCCACTCTTAAAACTGCTAGCTATTGTAAGCTTTTATTTTAGCTAGGGTTTGAAATCCATTCCATATATGTGTGTGTGACTGAAAATGCACTTTAAAAGACCTAAAATTTCACAGACAAGCCTTAACCCTAGTCTAGTCCCAGACTAAAATGCATGTTTGAGCTGTTTTAACTGAAAGCAGCTTGCACTGACATCTTAAAATGTCAGTGGCATTGTGTTGTCTGGTTTTTATTTATTTATAAAAGCTACTTAAATGTCTTAATTGAACTAAAGCCTAATCCTGACTTAATCTAATCCCTGTCTGTGAAACCAGGCCTTTGAATTAGAAGAGTGTAGCAGTTGGCAACTAAATATGCTACATGTTTTGGCACTTAAAGGAGGAAGTTGCAACTGATTTGCTTTTTTGAATTATTACTTCTAAATAAATAAACATTATGAACTCATTCTGATGGGAAACATACTGTGTCCATGGATTAATTTAGAACAAACTTTATCTTGCTGTGAGTTCAGCACTTAGAACTTTGTTTCCAAAAGATTGAAATGGATTTTATTGGAATTTTGGGGAGAACAGAACAGTTCTGAATACATATTGAGTTAGTTATCCATAATGTAATGCACATGCAAACACTCTGATGCATCAAGTAAAAGCTCAGAGCTTTCTTTCAGAGAAAAATGTGATCCATCATAACCAGATGTACAGATCTTTACAGATATTTGGATTTAGGTTTGAAGCCCCCCACAAGGAAGAAGGTAATGCTATGAGTGTATTTTAGGTATTTTATAGCAGATTAATTTTAAAACTGCAAATTTAGTTATAGTCTTATTATTTTAATTCGTTTTTTAATTCGTTCCAAAACACAGATACCGTGGGGTCCAAAAGTTAGAGACTACAATTGAAAATAGTACTATTGTTTTGTTTGGGGCCAGTTTATATCATTTTAATCAGCAAGGATGCATTAACCCTCTGGCACTGTTCATTTGATGCTCACAATTGGCAGGTTCGCTGGTCATAAATGACCGAATACCATGATTGTAGCTCTTTTTTAAATAAATATTTTTCTTAAATAATATTTTTTATTCATATTTTGTATTTTGAGGGTATTTTATGGTATTAAACAATATTTATCACTTTATTTTGACCCATTTATTACATAAAAACGGTATATATATATTTACATTAACATTACTGTCTTACCGTATTTTGAATGCAGCCTTAATTGTGTGCATAAGAGACTTCTTTCAAAAACAATAAAAAATCTTCCTGACCACAAAAATGAATAGTAGTAGTGTATTTTATCAGCATAATTGAGTGAAAATTTTACATTTCTTATTATTTGGTATGTCAGCCTTTTGCTTTATTAACAGCAACATTAAATATCATCCTTTAAAATCTTTGCATTTCTTTGTTTACATTTTTTCAAAATCCTAAAATTTGCTTCTTTCCAAATTTTTCATTCCAGCTATTCAGTGTGCACTCAGACATGTTTACCCCGCTGTATGTTGAAAAAAAAAAAACCCAGACAATATGTTTTATTATTTGTCCTTATTTTGTTTCTTCAAATAGTTCTCATTCTACAAGACAGATTTCTATCTGCTAAATTGACAGGCAAGTAAGTCCCTTGAGTCCAGCATGTTGTGATATGATGAGAGACAAAACCAAAAGGTTTCCAATTACTGCTTGCTGAAACTCTGTAGCCTTATTTTGGTTTAGACTCAGACTTAGTGCTTGGCTTATATGCAAGTTTTTCTCCCCACATGCTCATTAATAAGGCTCCTGACATGGGATGCTGTCTCCTTAGTCAAGCACATCCCATTGCATTTCATTACTGAGGGTTCAGCACCAACCACAAACAGACGCTTCATTGCCCACTGACATAATGGAATGGCTTTGTGTTCAAAGTTAAGCTATATAAAATAAACAGCACTCTCGAGGCAGGCCTCTTAACAGTTTTATGTCACATGCACTTTCATGGTCTCCCGTGCGATGATGTACAGAGCGTTGGGTATTTAATGGGAATTCCAGAAATGGCTCTGGCCAATGCGCACAGTGTTTTAGTGGCCTGTCAGTTTTGATTGCTGTCTATGTGGATGCGAGCTGCAATTCAAAACAAGTTTAAAACATCTTGTTTTTGCTATGGTTGTCCTTAATTTACCCTCATCCTGGCATCTTTTTCTTTTGATTGAGATGAGGTCTAATGGAATTAGAATAGAACATGAACGAGCCATTAGGAACTTCCACACCAGTGCTGGTTTACATCTTTGATACAGAAATTCTTTAGCAAAAATCCATTGGGATTTCATCTCAGTTTAATATTCAGCACCAAACTCTGCTGAAGGGTTAGATTTTTTTTATAATAGTAATAGCCGGACAGTCTGACACTCCATTCATAATTCCATTGTGAAAACTCATTTGCATTAGAGTACAAAAAGTTCCCTGCCTTTTCCCCAAACTGTCTGAAAAGCGTTTCCTGTAATCTCTCGAAATCACATGAAAAGCTGTGCCATTTTGGGATGCTTCTGAGAGCTCAGATAATCTGCTAAATTTTTGCCATGACCTGATGGTCCTTTTAAATATGTAAACAGAAAACCCTCATTTCCTTTAATCTCTTATACAGTCATTTTGCCCATCATGCATTGCACTTTATTTTTGTTAATCTAGCCTTAACCCTGACTAGACAAATGATCTGCCATAATCCGTAACAATAGCAATGCTACCCAATGATGATTCTGGCTTCTCTAGTGCTGCTAGAAATGGCAGTAACTCCTTGGAAAATGTAACTGTAAAGCATAAACCATAAAAATTATCCATGGGGCTAGTTCACACCAGAGACGATAACTATAATAATAACAATAAAGATTGTTAATTATTCTTAGTATAAAATAGAACAGAAAGTTGACAAACTTTTATTATTTATTTGTCAACTGTAGTTTTAAGTATTATCAAGTTAGCAATTTTCAAATGAGGGTGAGTAAATAATTTTGGTGAACTGTTACATTGGAATGCAATTATGATGATAATTTGAATGAAATATAGACAAATTAGACTATTACATCTCTGAATAAGAACAAGGCTTTTTCTTTTTCTCATTTCATTCATTCATTAAAGGGGTCCTCTCCTCTCCATCCTCTCACCGTCATCATTACCCTGGTTTCCCCTGTCACCTTCTCCTGTTTCCTGCCCTTCGCCTGCTCCACGTCCTCCTCCGGATCGCTAGTTGGAAAGGAAAGTCTTGTAAGCATATGAGTTAGTTTGCCATTCTGCATACCTCCAAATTAAGCCAAGTTCCATCCTTTTGAAATACTTTCATTACTTCCTGAAGAGCCGTAGGCGCGAGGATAAACACTGTTGCTTCAGACCGGGGAAGAATCTAGTTTCTTATCCATTATTGCATTTGGAAGTATAAGGCATGTGCTTGCTTCTGGTGTTTGCATTTCACTTCTCGTTTTTAATGCACTTCAAGAAGTCAAAAACATTGACTTTCACACATGTTAGAAAAACAGCTGAACTGCTGAGGTAAAAAAAAGAAAAAGAAAAGCTACAAAAAAGTGTACAAGATTTACAGTTTTTTTTTTTTTTTTTTTTTTTTTTTAGAGGTAAAGGAACACATGTTCATTAGAGATTACATGATGACATTTTGGGACATATTCAAAACTGTAATTCAAAACTTTGATTTACAATGGGTAAACCAGGGAGCAGTACATCACAGGCATACGGTTTTATTTGTTTGTAGACCTTGAACTGGGTTTGGAGTTTAGTAATTTATTACAGAAGATAAACAACATGGAAGGAAGCTGTATTATTACCCTGATGTAATGTTGCCCTATGATGAAATGTTGGCATTCTCTGTGGAAGGTGGATAAAAACAGAACAAAAGTATAAAATATTGTGCCATCCTGAATACATTTTTCATTAATATAAGACATAGGATGGCACAGTCTGTGATAAAATTAAAGACTTTGAAATATGAAGTGTGTAATTTCTATACTCTAGCACCCCCAAATGGAACACAAAATGTTTCAAAATATTGTTTCAAACTGTCTTCCATACAGTATATGGTTCTACAGTCTTATTGGTAGCTGAAAATACAATGAATAGTGATTCGCAATATATCAGTACCATAAAAGTTATGTTGATGTTCGTTAATGGTCATTTCTTCATTTTGTTTGCGAATGGTAATCTAATGCTTACTTATAGTTAATATTTACAAACACTTAATTCACTAAATTAATATCCATTATCTTACTGTACATCATAATTCTGTGATGTTTAAATGTACTGATTCTGGCATATTGTTACATCATTGTCTAAAGAGTGTGCTTTCTCAACAGTGAATACATACTTTACAAGTTATGCTAATTGGGATACAGCTGTGTATTTTTTTTGTTGTGTTGTGGCTGGTACACTGTAAAAAAATATTGTTGGTTTTAAGTTACCTGGTTGCCTTAAAATTTGAGTTAACTGAAATAAAATATTTGAGTAAATTGTAACGAAACAGACACTCCAAACCAGATGGTTGAGATGAGAAACAGATTTATTACATTTTAAGTGAATAGCAGTAGCAGGAACTGTTGTGGATGAATATCTATGAAAGATGAAGAACCGGAGATAGTGACTGTCCTTTCTGTTATGGTGGTAGATGAGAGGGCGAGTATGATGAAGCACACACTGGTTTTGGAAGAGAGGTGAGTATTTGCAGGCACGACGAAGAATACGAAGATAACGACGAACTGGTAAACACAGGAGACGAGTAGACACACTCAGGAGGACGAAGATACTTTTCCAACAAAGCGTGGAAGGTAAGCGAATATCATGAAAATATTTTTTAACAGTGTATGACGAAGTTGTTTCAGAATTTTTTTTTCCATCTTTTTTCTATTGGTTTGTTCATGTTGTGTTCGAATCATTTTGACCAGGAGAGGATTTTCTTTTTCCTGAAAATGCTAGTTAACGTTATCGCATTGGAATAAAACTTAAACTGACTTTACTCAGCCAGGGCTTCCCCCAATTTATTTTTTGTTGAGAATCTTTTAATTTTTTGCGATCTCCCCACCTACCACCCCGCCATCCACCGTGTTACACTTGTGGTGTTCCCATGCTGCTTCGGGCTCCTGGAAAGGACATCGACTGCAGTGGCACATCAATTGCCTCGAGTAGCTAATGCGTCTTGCCCTGCGTTGCTGTAGATCGCTGCTAGAGGGCAAGCATGTGCTGGTCTGGACGGACAACACTGCGGCCATTCCGTACATCAACCACCAGGGTGGTCTATGCTCTCGTCACATGTTGCAACTCACCCCCCATCTCCTCCTCTGGAGTCAGAAGCATCTGAGGTCGCTTGGCGCCTTTCACATCCCAGCCGAGCTCAATCGTGCACAGACGAGCTCTCACGAGAGTCCACGCTCCCGGGAGAATGGTGACTCCACCCACAGACGGTCCAGCTGATTTGGAGACGCTTCGGAGCTGCACACTGCCAGTTGTTTTACTCCCTGTCTGAGGGGGCCCTCTGCACGGATGCACTGGCCTCACACAGCTGGCCTCAGGGCCTACGCAAGTATGCGTTTCCCCCAGTGAGCCTGCACGCACATACACTGTGCAAAGTCAGGGAGGACGAGGAGCAAGTTTTGTCTCGTGACAGTGCCTCCCTGGTGGATTCCTCTGAGGAAGGACCTGCTTTCTCAGAGATGGGGTACCTTATGGCACCCAAATCCAGTCCTCTGGAACCTCCACATGTGGTTTCTGGACGGGACAAGGAGGACTTAAGTGATCTACCCCCGGGAGTGGTAGACATGATCACTTCAGCAGGAGCCTACTCTACAAGCCGCGCTTATGCTTTGAAGTAGAGCCTGTTCGTTGATTGGTGTTTTCCTCACCAAGATGACCCCATGTAAATGTCCGATCAGAGTTGTGCTTTCTTTTCAGCCTGAATCTTAATGGACTGTGTTCATCCATTGGCCAGAGAAGAACTGGCCCCCTGACTGAGCCTGGGTTCTCCAAAGGTTTTTAATACAAGTAGCTAGTATTTAGGGAGACCCGCTCGGTTTCTCGTTTGCAGTGGATGGGATACGAGCACTTATCTGCTCCACAGGTGAGTTCCCCAACTGGCGAACCCTGTATGGAGTTTCTCCAGCACCCTCGGCAGGCAGACTCTAATCAGGTCCGGAAGTGTCAGATGCTAGGTCTAGCACTCGTGTGTACGCCCAGAAAGAAGGTCAGCCCCTGTGCTAGACTAGGTGCCCACGTGTTGTGATAACCCTACGGGTGAGATCCCAATTCGTCAATCATTCTAACGTTACGTCTACGTTCCCTCCTTCAGGGAAGGGGGGTTTACATTATGTTCTCAACTGGTTGTATTTTAAGATTCAGATTGATTATTCAAATTATCATTACTACTACTATTATGAACTACATAAGCCCATGGATATGAGTTTGTCACATGACCTGTCCTTATTGGCATCTACCTAATTTGTTAACTTGCAAACAAGTGATAAATTGATGATTTTACACAAAATGCTGTGGAATTTAATGTAGAGTTTAATTAGCCTCAAAGTCAACAAAAAAAGATATGGGAAGTGCTTTCTCCTACATTGTAATGTTTTTTTATTTTGGCATCATAACTATACATGATATGACATGTTGCAATTTATTATTTGCATTCTGCATTGTTTTCCTTATCAGAACAGACCTGCAACTCATTTTTGGGTCATGACCCACCACTGAAATAGCCTGTAGGCTGGCAGGGAGGACACTGGAACTTTCACTCAGCTTTCTTTTAGCAATTAGTCATTTTGAGGCTATAGATGGATCTTGTCTTGTTGACAGGTCGGTATACTGTGGCCAACAAGTGCCAGGCCTGCAACCTGAATCCATAAGTCATTTGTTGTAAAGTCTGTGCTCAAACAATCGTTTGCGGCTTGTTGTATTGATTATGGATGAGCTACTCTGCCACAATTGAAGTGGTATAGCACAATTTTTTTGACTGATACTATTTGCACATACACCGTCTGTGAGGCTCATGGTATTATTTAGTTGCCTACTTTATTTTTTTGTCTGTCTTGTTGTGATCTGCATTTTGTCCTCAGGAGGTTTGCTCCCTTGATGTGTTGTATCCCTAATCTGCATTTATTCTTTTCTAGGAAGCTTTTTTTTTTTTAAGAACATAGAACTCATAGGAAAAATCTATCTACATTTTTGCAAACTTACATAACCAGCTCTATATGTAGGCTATGACTTTTCTGACGTAGTAAATTTGCCAGCATGGTACAGCGTTGCACGAGTACGAGTCCTGTGAAACAAGAGTCACGATAAAAGAGCACAGTCTTGTATGGAAGCAAGCTAAATTGGCATAGTTGTTTTTCTCACATTTGCTTTTGATATCACTATTGGTTAGGTTTAGAGTAGGGTAGGTATGCCATTTTAGACGTGATGGCGCATTAACCTTTTAACGCCACTCATAAGGACATTTCAGTTCGATAATTTGTCACAATACATACAACAACCGATTTAATAAAACGTTGCCACATTCACATTAATCCATTTCTGATTATTGTGAATATGGTTTTAGCACTCGCTGGACATTTTTAAGTATAGTGAAACATGCAAGAATTAACGTAATGCAGAAATGTCGCCACAGGCACGTTTTAAACACAGCCAGGGTTGTGTTTTTAAATAGAGAATCTGCTTATTTAAAATGGACCTAGTCTTTGATTTGAATATAGTTCACAACATTTTGGCCCCCATTTCTGCAGATGGTCACTTCCAGAGGTGCTATGAGTCATGGTGTCTCTGGCAGTTATTACTGTAAAGAACATTCCAGATAGCTGCTTTAACAATTTTTTGTCTACAAGGATTATGAAGAGGAATAGTATATATTCATTCATTCAGGGGATAGTCTAACTTTTGTTCCTTCTGAGCCCAAAGTATTCAACTGTAAAACTGAAACTTTTGGATTACTCTAAAAATATGCCTTTTTTTAAGAAAGGAACTATGCAAGTAAGCATAGTTAGTGAGCAAGAAGCAAATGAGGGACTCGGGAGTGAAAGGATAAATAACAGAGACAGACAGAAAGAAAGGTGTGTTACAGGAAAAGAGGGAGAATGTCAGAGTGAATGAGATGTTTGTTTTATTTTAGAGCAGTGGCCCTTAAACTGTGGTTTGTGGACTAGTGGTCCGTGAATGATTTTTAGTGTCATACAAGTTCATTGACTGATTTAAAAGAAAAAAAAAGAAAGAAAAGAAAAGAAAAACAGACCCTGAGTCATACATTTTATATTTTCGGTGGAAAACAAGAAGGATTAAGTAAATCCCAGACAGACAGAGAATATAAAATGTATAAGGTGCCATTCAAAAATATAGGGTTGGCTGCATTTATTTGATCGAAAATCAAGTAAAAACAGTAATGTGAAATATTTTATGACAGTTTTCTATGTTAATATATTTTAAAACGTAATTTATTGCTGTGATGGCAAAGTTGAATTTATCAGCATCATTACTCCAGTCTTCAGTCTCACATAGTCCTTCAGAAATCAGTGTGAGTAAATGATGAGATAATTTACAGTTTTGGGTGGAGTATCGCTTTTAGTTTTCCTATTTCAGATAGCAGGGTAATAAGCTCAAACTAGCAATTCTTCTCTGCAGCAATCTAAATCAGGCATGTGATATGAACTAATATAAAGTGAAGGTAATTAGCTTCAGTTAATTGTGATTTTGATCATGCTGTGGAACTATGCTTCACTAAAATAATTACCAGGAAGGAAGATTAATTTGAACTGCCATGTCAATACAAGACATTATAATAAAGTCGAAATTAGTGACTGACAGAGCTGATGTAGCAAATTTGCTGGATCTGGGTAATTGTAAAATGTGGTAAAATTGCGGCTTGTATGGTTTTCTCTGTGAGACTTTGTTAGTTAATTCATATCACTTAATCTATGGAAATAGTGTTGAGTTTAATAAATTGCATCTTTATTAAAATAAAAAATAAAAAACCTTTTCTGGGGCACATACATTTGCTCTCAATGGATGGGCCCCATACATGCCCGAACTAGTAATCTTCAAGTGACCTTTTCCAGTAGAAAATGTCCTGGCTGAAAATTATAGGCTGATAATGTACTGACATTATTAGGGTGTAGAATTACAGGCAATTAAAAAGTATGATGTGAGGGGTCACTTTGCCCTCTAGGATATACGTCTCATTATAGTTAATGACTGAGCTTTTCATGTCTCATAGCAGTAAAATATGCTCCATGTGCCCTGAACAAAGTAAATCCTAGAGTAAGTGACTCATTTGAGGTGACATTTTGTTTGCTGTCAGGTTTCATTTATGAAGTGTTCAAGTGCATAATGTCTCATTATGAATCCTGATTTATCATTGAGTCTGAGCGAATATTGTTCTGTACATCTGTATGAAATCAATTTTATCTAGCAGTTTATTTCAGTATTAGCTCTTCTAAAAGCTCAAATACAGAAAAGTTGGGACATTTTGTAAAGAATCTGTGATTAGTTCATTCTCTTTAACCTTTATTTAACTAAAAAAAACTAACCTTTATTTCACTGACCAACCCCATCAACTCTAAATTGAAATAGCAGACATGCTTCCTTTATGATTCTTGTACTAGACACTGGCCTACAGAGGCAGTCACTAAATATGAAATTGGTCATTTTTTGTAGTATTACCAATAATTATCAATAATAGCCTCCAGCAATTATAAAATTGTAGACATTTGTAGTGGTGCTATACCACTAGCAATTTTGGACCAGAAAAATGCATGTTTCACGTTGAGACCGAATAGCCATTAGCCTAATTCATAGAAAGCTTTTACGGTGTGTCCTAGATACAGTTCTATGGGGTAATCTACTTGACCAGTAAAGAGGAAACTTTGAGTGCTTCAGTGTCTAATGAAAAGGCATGCCCGTGATTTGGGAAAAGACAACACAAAAGGCAGTTATAATGTATAGATGGAGGAAAAGGGGTAGCACCCCAATCATTTATTGGACTCTCTTCATTATCAGACTGAGTGGTCTCACTCACCTTCCATCTATGTTGTGTGACTTTCTTATAATCATTCAAAGGAAGACCTCTGAGATGGAAATGGAGCCCAGATACATTTGTACCTCAGACTTTTAAATTTCGCTTTGCTTGAGAGATGTGTTGTGAAGCTATCATTACGAGATTCCCACTTGTAACTTTTTTTTTGCTCAGAACTCAATATCTCATAATTACAATACTTTTGGCTCCATTTGAAGGGTACATAAGGATACATGATGTATTGGTATTTGGTACCATACTGGTTATAGATTTTTTTTTTTTTTTTAACTTTAACTGTAAATGTAATCTTTATCAAATCTCAAAATAAATAAATCAAATCTTTTTTTTTAAAGAAATGAATACTTTTAACAAAGACACTTTTAATTGAACAGAAGTGACAGTTAAGAAATTCAAATTGAAGATTTCTGTTTCAAATAAATGCTGCTCTTGTGAACTTTCTATTCATCAAAGGATCCTGAAAAAAACTCGATCACAGTTTCCAAAAAAAATATTGGGCAGCACAGTCAATCAGATTATTCGGAGTAATGGCTGCTGAAAATTCAGCTTTACCATTACAGGAATTAATTACATTTTAAAATGTATCGAAACAGAAAACTGTTATCTTAAATTTGTAACAATATCTCTGTTTTGTTGAATTTTCTGATAAAATAAAGGTCAGTAAGTATTCAGTTGAAAAAATGAATATTTTATCTTTTAGTATAGCATTATAATTTATTATAGTATAGCATAATGTAAAATTTTTACTATCTGTCATTTATCATTTATTAGCCATAAGATACAAATATTGTTAGTTTATTATTGGTCAAAATTGTAAATTCTATGCATGCCTAATTTGCATGATTTAAATTTTATTTGTCAAAAGAGAATTGTAATATCCAGTGTGCAGTTTGTTGAAGAAAGGTATGATATTCTAAATGGTCAAACATCATGTTAACAATTGCAACCAAAGACCTGGATCCTTCCTGTTGAAATAAACTGTGACCTGGATTACAATTCTGATTCTCTCAGGTAATGAAATATCATCCTGTTTAGGCTGATCCATTGCACAGGCTAAATGATTGATGGCATGATGTGTCACATATCCAAAGCTGTTCAACATTATGTGGCACATTTCTTCAACTAACAGGAATGATGATTTGTTTGCAAATTCACTGATTCTCAGCAGCAAATAAAATAATAAAATATGGGACTATCAATTTACAACTTGTGGGAGACATTGTATATTAGGTTTAATGACTGAAGTTATTGCCTTTCTGGTACATGGTGAGGCGTTCTGTGTGGCATGACCCAAATAACTGTTGGACTGTGGATTCTCACAAACAAAAAAGACAAACATTTTAGCTACTGATTGTGGGGGTGCTTTAGTGACTATTTATGACTAATGCCTTTTTTATATTTATATTTTTCCTTGCCATTGTTGTGTGAAACTCCACCGCAAACAGAATCTTATGCAAAAGTTTGATTTATGACAACCACTTGAAAATGACAATGTGAAAACATATTAATTCCACGTGTTATATTAGGGACTTGTTTTGGGGCTACTTAAGTCTATAATGAGTCAACGTTACAGGATATGACACATCATACGTCAGCAATATCGCATGAGATTGTGTGGACATTATCTTTGGGATCGGTAAGATTTTTAAATCTCTCTATTTTGATAAAAGAAAATACAGCAAAAACAGTAATATTGCAAAATATTGTTACAACTTTAAATATCTTTGTATTTTAATGCTAAAATAATTTTGTATTTTACTATGAAGCTGAATTTTCAGCATCATTACTCTTCAGTGTCACATGATCCTTCAGAAATCATTCTAATATGATGATTTGCAGCTCAAGAAACATTTTTTATTATTATCAATGTTGAAGTTGCGCTGGTCAATATTTTTGTGGAGACTGATATATTTTGTTTCAGGGTTATTTTGGTTCAGGATTATTTGATACTCTCCATTAAATCAAAACTCCTGGCAGCTGTCCGCCACACATTTTCTCGTGTGAAAAAACAAACAAACAAACAAACAAACAAAAATGTGTTGAACTGTTTTTGAATTTCTAAATGGTGTACTGTACGCGATGCAGACTAGACCTACAGATGTCATTAGCATGAATTATCCAATTTTTCTTTCATAACTAAATGGGTGTGTTAGAATGCTATCTATGTAATCACCATAATCATACACATAATCATCACATATTTACATGTATTAGCATCAGCTATGACTAATAAGGTTCTGCAAGTCTTAAAAGTTTAGCAATGAGCCTAGGCTAAACATAGAATCATTATTCTGATGTGTCTCTCAATGAATAGTGGTTCAATACACAAGAGGGCACATGGGGCATTTGGTTCTTTGAATTCCACCATGCACTTATTTACAGTTGAATGCCACTGTATGCCTCAGGTTCATATGATTCATACAACTAACAAAGGTATAAGGGCTTCTACAATAAATAAAGACTGACACTGATTGAATCATGATAAACCTGCTCTAAGTGGTTGTTTTCCTATAGATCAAACAATGTGTTAAATGTAACATTTACAGTAGCTTGAGTCTCATGAAATGCTCCTCGCTGTGAAGTGGAGCAGAACTGCACAGTGATAACTGTTTACTCTGCAGCTTGCGAGTGTTCGGCAGGGATTAGAGAACTCTTGACAACTGCTGAGTCCAACCGCCTTTTTCTTTTTGCTTAGTTGTGCCGAAAACAGCTTTCCGTTGTCAGCAGAGTTATGATTCATTAACTTCACTCGATTCAGCATTTAATGCCTGTTTTTAAGTGGCATTCATTGCACCAGATTGCAGTTTGGAGGGCCGGAGAATGTCAAAATGTCATGTTGCTGAATTGTTGATTTTATCACAGCGATGACAAAATAATGTGGAATGGACAGTTTGTGATAACTGAGGCTTAATGAAACTGTTGTTGCTGCTAATTAGCAGAAAATAACTGGAGCAAATTGACTTTTGAAGCTCAGGTGTAGAAGAGATTGTATTCCTGCCACATGGTCCTAAATGGCCAAAACCACTATAATTTTTCTTCATGATCACCAGCTGGAGTGCCCTTGGTAGGTTATACCCCATATTGCCACTCAATAAAAAACTACACTTCCCATAACCCATTGCCTGGACTCATTATTGTTTGATCACTTCCACCTGTGTGTCATTAGCCTTGATAGCTCTCTCTATATATACCTGATTTATTCAGTCATTCTCTGCGTAGTCTTGTCTAATGTCTTATTGCAATTTGGAGCATTCTCCTGGTTCACTTTATTTTTTTAATAATTTTGATCTCAGTTTTACATTTCTTACTCACAAGGGCAGTGTTTTTCACCGGGTGGTCTTACATGTGGATTGGTACATGTTCTTCGTTTTGTGTACCTTGTGTTTCTGTTATTTGGACTTCTGCCTGGTTCTTTTCCCCTTTCCAGTGACATTTTGTAGTCAGTTTATAGTTGTATTGTTGATTGGTTATCTGATTGTTCCCAGCTGTGTCTTGTTTGCCCATTACCCCTTGTGTATAAACCCCAGTGTTTCCTGTGTTCTTTGTTGGGTCTTGTCTTTCTATGGATGTATGTCGGGGCTCTCAGTTCAGTCTCTCTGTAAAATTTTGAAATGACTTTGATATAGTGATGGTAAGTCTGGCTCTTTTCAAAGATTCAGCTCTTTTGGCTCGGCTCCCTTAGAAGAGCCGGCTCTTACGGCTCCCAAATGGCTCTTCATTTAGTATCACTCTGAGCTTTCTATTTTAGCCCAATTTAGCAATTGTGTATGATTTGTGTGTTGGTAAGCAATTTTTTTTATTCAGTGTCTCATAAAAGCCTTATTTTTTTTAATGCATTTTTTCGTTACAAAAAATAGTTACTATTATTTAACATTTTAATAAAACTTTAATTGAACACAGAACCACAGCAAACAAATTAAATAAATAAAGGCCAGAGTCTTAACATTAGCATTTATATTCGGCTCCCCCACCACTACACTTGCTATCTTCGAAGCATGTGTCCCCCTTCCTTTCACATAATGGTATGATCCTAGTCTGTCCTCCCATGTGATTGGCTGCATGGTGTGCCCATCCAAATAAAGTCCCGCCCTAAATAAAGATTCGGCTCTCCCCGATGGGAGTCGGTTCTTCTCGTCCGCTACTCTTAGAGCCGGCTCGTTCGCGTATGACACATCATTACTTTAATATAACTTATGCATTTGGATCCATCTCTCCCTTGTCTCTGAGTTTGCCAGTGTTACTATTATATTATATTATATTACTACTTAATGTTTTTTTCAAAGAAGTGTCTTGTGCTCACCAAAGCTCCATTTATTTGATCAAAGTAATATTGTGAAATATTATTACATTTTAATTATTATCAGGTCGGCGTGCCCGGCGCATGGTCTAAAAGGGTTGTCCCTATTCTCTTAATGAGTAATGGGTGTGTTTTGGGCGTAACTTGCAATAAACCAGAGTCTCATTTCCCATTCCCTTTAAAAGCCAGTTGCGCTCACGTCATGGCAGATTCGCTATTTACATGGCGGATTTTGCGAGCGGAAAAACGGAACGCTTCTCTAGCAATGAAACAGATCTGCTCGTGCGCGAGGTTAAAGCATGCGAGCAGACCATCTACGGGACAAAGTGTACGGACGTTGTGGACCTGCCTATAGGCGCATATTACTAACGCTCTCTTTAAATAACAATGCGCCTGAACACACCTCGTTTGACCAGCACGACCATGGGCGCAAATACATTTGTTATTTAAAAAACATGGTGCAGGACGTGAAAATGATAACTGCGTCGGGCTGAAACTAGCAAAAAACACTGGCGCTGCATTGCGCCGGGTGTATGATAGGGTCCATAGTATGCTATATTGAAAGTATTCATTTCTTTTATAAAAGACCCCAAACTTTTGAATGGTAGTATACATTAATCCCTCAACACCAATATATTAATGATATTTTCATGCTGATTGTACCAAAATGGTGGAACTTGTGACAAGATTTTAAAAATGTAACTGAATATAGCATTTTATTTTATTATATTATTTATATTAATTTAATTTTAATAATATTGTAATAATAAATTATTACATTATCACCAAAGCTCCATTTATTTGATCAAAGTAATATTGTGAAATATTATAACATTTTATAAAATAATGTTTTCTATTTCAATATATTTAATTTAAAATAAATTGAATTTATTTCTGTGATACCAATAGCATTATTTGCTGCTCAGGAAACATTTCTGGTAGAATTTTTATAATAATATAATAATAATATATTTATAGCCTACTAAATATACTACATATTATTATACTAAATAATATAATTACACTAAATATATTAGAATTATGAATTCTTATAGAATGCACAATTTGATATTTAGCATCTTTAGTAAATGGTAACGATGTTTTTCAGTTTTTCTTGACAGTGCTCATTGGCTGATTGTTGCACAAGAACATGCACAGTCCCAAGCCCTTCACTGGCAACTGTCCTGAGCTGTGACATGACAGCAGATAGGAAAAAAATATATAAATTTCATCCTTTTAAGAGCCCTCCAAAACAGTTTGGCCTTCATTATTCCACACCACTTGTACTTGCCATAAGAGCAGGACTTTAATTTATCTGCTTCCCAGTGAAAAAGAAACTGCTATAAAAGCAACATAGGTTCAGAGTGGTAATGGACCTTAGCAAGGTCAATGAGGTCTAATATACCAGGAGAGTGTTATCTGTTAGCATTCCCATTCATCTCAATGGCTGTAAATGCCATGTAACTGCACACTCTATATTAGTAATCCTTGCAGCAGACAAGGAAAAACAAGTCAAAATGCTTTTCATAAAACAGGTTCTGCTACAATATGATGAAATGTTTCCAGTTGCTAAAAAATGTATTTCATCAGAACGTATGGCTACTGTGCGATGCATAAAAATATAAGCTGATCAGAGGGTTAAAAAGAAGCTAAAAGCTCTACATTAGCTGTAAACATGAATTGTGTGCATTGTAAAAGTTTGATTGTGTAACTTTACCAACATATAAGCCTTGGGCTGGTTTTGTTGAGGTAATTCGTTCATGCACTGCATTACCAACCTGCAGGAAGCCCCACAGTGAAAATAAAGGAAGCTGAAGCCTCTCTGCCTTCTCCATTCTAAAGAGTGCAACGTAAATGACAGCATCTACTCTGAGTAAAAGACCGCACTTGATGAATTAACTCAATAACCTTACATTACCTTTATGAGTGCGCCTTCTCCCTTTTGACTACACGCTAATGAGAAACCTACACTCTGATGCATTAATATTCATTTATTCATAAGTGTCTACCCCTGCTCTACATGGAGACATACTGAGCGACTAGATTTTTAATATTGTCTGAAGAAAGAGGTCAGGGTGGCTGTTGTGTTCAAGGTGCTTGCCTTTGTAAAATTTGCTCCCACAATGCTATGGTGTTGCCGTGCAGTTGCTGAGGTGTCATGAGTAGTGTTTGCCACATTGCTAAGGGGTTGCTAGGTTGTTCTGAATTGCTGATAATAGCATGATTAATCCAAATAAAACCAAAGTCATGATTATGGCTTAGTATGATTATCAAATTACACGAGCTGTGATTTAATTTAATAAATGTATGCGCTGCACACTCTGCTTTTTTACACAGAAGTGTCTCGGAGCGACGGTTCACAGTAAATACTGCTCCACACAAACACCATTGGTTTGGGTTGATTCATATTGAGCATTTAGAAAAACTTCGAAAAAGTAATAGCACACACCTCATGATTAGGCTTTTACAGCTCACGCCTAAGAATACTCTGTCAAAAACTAAAATATCTGTTTGGTTTTGATTATCATCTCTATCACGGTCATGCTTACATAAGAGTGCAGTTCTTCATCATGAACGTTTTTTATTTGCATGCATTTTAAAGCTATATCAGTCTAACTTCTAATCTGTGGTTTTCAGAGCACTCACATCCAAAGCACGCGCACAAAGCTGGATGTCAGACAGTGCGTCCCGTGAGTATTAAACTAAGTTATTTTTCATGTGTTATTGCACTTACACAGTCAAATACACACAACACACAAAGTTCACATAAACACAGTCGGTTTTATATGTGAATGTAAACAGCAAGTAAAGAAATCGCATGTGTATATTAGATCTGTGTATTAAAGTGAAAGCAGCATAATATACAGTACCTACTGCGACATATGCTGCTAATATGAATCAACAAAAGAAAAGTACTGTAGCTGGTTTCACTTTATTTTGATGGTCCCTTTAACACATTCTGTTGTCTAGAAGTAACATTGCACCTACATGTCTACTAACTCTCATTAGAGTATTAGTAGAGTATTAGTAGACTGGTAGGCTTAGGGTTAGAATAAGTTGACATGTAGTTGCAAAATTACTTATAGTCAGTAGAGTGTCTGTTGGAGGACCATCACAATAAAGAGTTATCAGATATTAAGCAGACAGTACACTAATACTCTAATGAGAGTTAGTTGCATGTAGTTGCAAAGTTACTTATAGTCAACAGAATGTTCAAAAGGGACCATCAAAATAAAGTGTTACCAAGTAACTTTATATGTGACATGACAAATGCTAGAATCTGCAAACGACTTGCTCTGAGACATTTCTTATGAATTTTGGGGATTAAAAAAGAGGAGTGGGTGGATTTTTACCATTATAAGGTGGTTGTGTACACACACTGCCGACACACATTTATATTCAAACACCAAAAGTGAATTTTGCATAATAGGTCCCCTTTAAATGTTGCATTACTTTAAAGCTGAGGTGTTTTTTAAAACTCGATTACTGCACGTACTGTATGAGCAATATTAATAGTGATGTTTGCCTTAGCAAGTGTCACTAATGAAACACACTAATAAGCCAGTACCCCAATAGCTATTATAGGTAAATCCTGCTGCCTGTCAAGCCGGGTGAGCTGATAGAAATGGATGTGACACAGTTAGTGCTGTATGACATGAGGAATGAGCTAATTAATACTGGGTGTGAGTATACGTGCATGTAGTTGTCATCTTGACGACTTGTACAAATTGACAGACGCTGCGGCCACCACAAACTCTTTACGGACTTCGCCTACACACGCACACACAAGCACACGCACACGCACACATGTGTGTGTGTCTCCTGGAGATCCCCCCTGCGGTGCTGATGGTGTGGAGGTGAAAAGAGATGACAGGTTGGCCCCTGATTGCCACTCACTGTAATCACAATAATTACAAAGGCTCTTGGCCTTTTACCATGGCCCAAAGGTGCTTTCATTAAACAGTAAGCCCACTGAGGTGGAGTGGGGACCAAAATGAAAACATGAGCACTGATGTTCCTAATGAGTCCATCACGAACACACATGTGACACACGTGGACAAACACTTTGTTGATTTCAATGATGTGATGTGTTTGACATCGGAGGAGTCGTGAATGGTTTTAAGTGCAAAATTGGTGTGTGGGAATACATGAGCATGATGCATATGCACATACCACTGTCATTATGTCTTTGTTTTGTATTTTGTCATCTAACTCTTGTAATCATCTGTAATAAAAAAAAAATAAAAAAAGATATATATAAGTATATATGTCTATAGAAATAATATATACTGTAAATATAATATAATATATAATAGGAGCAGCATTTACTATATATAGCCTATATATTGTGTGTATGTATGTATGTATGTATGTATGTATGTATATACAGTGAGGAAAATAAGTATTTGAACACCCTGCTATTTTGCAAGTTCTCCCACTTGGAAATCATGGAGGGGTCTGAAATTGTCATCGTAGGTGCATGTCCACTGTGAGAGACATAATCTAAAAAAAAAAAATCCAGAAATCACAATGTATGATTTTTTAACTATTTATTTGTATGATACAGCTGCAAATAAGTATTTGAACACCTGAGAAAATCAATGTTAATATTTGGTACAGTAGTTCATCCTCTCCTTAATACAGTGCAGTCACCCTGTCCCATGTGCAGAAAAACACCCCCAAAGCATGATGCTTCCACCCCCATGCTTCACAGTAGGCATGGTGTTCTTGGGATGGTACTCATCATTCTTCTTCCTCCAAACACGTTTAGTGGAATTATGACCAAAAAATTCTATTTTGGTCTCATCTGACCACATGACTTTCTCCCATGACTCCTCTGGATCATCCAAATGGTCATTGGCAAACTTAAGACGGGCCTTGACATGTGCTGGTTTAAGCAGGGGAACCTTCCGTGCCATGCATGATTTCAAACCATGACGTCTTAGTGTATTACCAACAGTAACCTTAGGGGCAGTCATGGGCAGTCATGGCCTAGTGGTTAGGGAGTTGAACTGGTAACCCAAAGATTGCTGGTTCGATTCCAGACAAAGGCTGCCCGCTGCTCTGGGTGTGTGTATCCACGTTTGGCAGTGTGTGTGTTAACTACTCACTACTCTGCTCCTAATGTGTGTGCATTAACTTGGATGGGTTAAATGCAGAGGTCAAATTCCAAGTATGGGTTACCATACTTGGCCGTCACGTGTCACTTTCACAGTAACCTTGGAAACGGTGGTCCCATCTCTTTTCAGGTCATTGACCAGCTCCTCCCGTGTAGTTCTGGGCTGATTTCTCACCTTTCTTAGGATCATTGAGACCCCACGAGGTGAGATCTTGCATGGAGCCCCAGCCCGAGGGAGATTGACAGTCATGTTTAGCTTCTTCCATTTTCTAATGATTGCTCCAACAGTGGACCTTTTTTCACCAAGCTGCTTGGCAATTTCCCCGTAGCCCTTTCCAGCCTTGTGGAGGTGTACATTTTTGTCTCTAGTGTCTTTGGACAGCTCTTTGGTCTTGGCCATGTTAGTAGTTGGATTCTTACTGATTGTATGGGGTGGACAGGTGTCTTTATGC